>NC_073303.1:25298680-25429103 GCF_027595985.1 Sorex araneus | reverse complement strand
GACTCAAAAACAAAAAAAAATTCACTGTTTCCATTATCACAGTAATAGAGAACATTTCCGAAAACTTGGCTTTTGGTAAGCCAAGTGGGAACTTCGCCACCAGCCCCCAACTGGGCACTGTTCAGGGAGCAGCTGGCTGGAGGAGCGAGTGCTTTCCAAGCAAGTCCCTGCCTGGCAGGCGGTGCCCAGCAGGTTTTGCTGATGATCTGCAGCGAGTAACGGAGTTCTGGAGAAAGCCTGGCCTCTGTCCCTGGCGTGCGAGGACCTGGAGGTGCAGGTCACTCCCAGGTGGAGTGGTCTGGACAGGACTAACTGTGGAGGGGGAAAGGCGCTGGCCTTGCCAGGGCCAACCCGGTTCTCCTGAGCCCTACCACGAGGAAACCCTGATCACAGACAACACAAAACCCAGGTTTCTTATTCTTGGCTTGTAAGGCGTGGGTCCTTTTGTTGCCGCTGTTTTAATAAACTGGTTTTTAAGGCACCATGTTTTACAGTTATTCTTGAGTTTCAGACATAACGTACCAAGATCAATCCCACCAGCAGGGGCTGGAGTGATAGCACAGTGGGTAGGGCGTTTGCCTTGCACACGGCTGACCCGGGTTCAATTCCCAGCATCCCATATGGTCCCCTGAGCACGGCCAGGGGTAATTCCTGAGTGCACAGCCAGGAGTGACCCCTGAGCATCGCTGGGTGTGACCCAAAAAGAAAAGAAAAGAAAAGAAAAAAAAGAATCCCACCAGCAGTGTCAGCTTCCTTCCACCAGCGCCCCCAGGTTCCCTCCCACCCCTCACCTGCACACACATCATTTTAAGTATGGATGTTGTTGAACATTGTTGGCTGTGACTTAGAGGGACGGATATGCCACACCTCCACACTGCTGGTGCACTCAGAGCGCTGACAATTTTGACCAGAGCAGCTCATTCTAACCGCCTGCCCTTTCAAACTGTTGACAATGGGACTGTTAGGATGGGGTTTAAGGAGAGCACGTTCATATATTCTCATGCTGGCATTACCTCAGTGCCAGAAAACTACCTCATGCAAAAATCTTAGTAAACAAGAATGCAGCCAATTCTGTAGCCCAGTAACTATTCTCATTACCTGTCCACTTATCTCTCATCTTACTTTTTTTTTGAAGTATTTTAATAGACACACACTTAACTTTCCCCAAGTATGCATGACCATTTATTTGGTATCTTAACAACCAGCTTCATGCAGATGACCAAAGCCCGTCCTGTTCTTGCCACAAGACCTTTACTAGGTAGAACGCGCACTTTTTAGAAAGAGGCCACCCTCACAAAACATTTAAAAAGCACACCCACTGGGGCTGGAGCAATAGCACAGTGGGTGGGGCGTTTGCCTTGCATGCGGCCGACCGGGGTTCGATTCCCAGCATCCCATATGGTCCCCTGAGCACCGCCAGGGGTAATTCCTGAGTGCAGTGCCAGGAGTGACCCCTGTGCATCGCCAGGTGTGACCCAAAAAGAAAAAAAAAAAGGCACACCCACTGAGGCATACTCATGAGACACCTGACTTTACCTTTTCTCCTTTAACAATGAAGAAACAAAATACAATTCAGTGTTAGATATTTATGTGCCCCAAGCAGGAAACAGCTCTGGCCCCAACCCAGGTAGCAGGCTAGTATGAACAAAGGACAACTGTTTTGCCCCTGACAGATGTAAGAGCAACACCACCAATGAGCTATGTATTTTTTTGCCCATTGCCAGGGGTTTCATTTTACTTTTTGAGGCAAACTTTTTCCTAAAAAGATGCCCTACCTGCAAACTACTTCTCACTGAAACAGCATTTGTAGTGGTCCATAGAAGCTTTCTATACAAGATGGTCCACAGGTTTCTATATGGCCACCACCATGCCGTAGCCAGAACCGTGAGCTTTCTACACTGAAGCTGGAGCTGAGCTGAGTAATCACCTGTGCCAGGTACAAGTCTGTCTCACGGATCTTTTCATCCACTTTGTTTTCAAGGAAACAATTCCATCTCTCCAGAACAGGGAGGATCTTGGTTGACATCTAGTAATTATCCATCCTTGAAAGTGGCTTCACCCTCAAATAAATTCTTTTTTTGGGAGGAGGGGGTCAGGGCTTGTTTGGGTCCCACCGGCTGTGCTCAGAGCTAATTCCTGGCTCTGAACTCAGGGATGACATCTGGGTTGGCTGCTTGCAAGGCAGGCACCTGCCCCGCTGTACTCGGTATCTCCGGTCCCTCAAATAAATTCCTAAAGAGAACTTTGAATCTCATATTTGGTAGTACTTTAAAATACCAGTTGAAAAACCACACACAGGGGCTGGAGCGACAGCATAGTAGGTAGGGGGTTTGCCTTGCACTCGGAAGACCTGGGTTCGATTCTCAGCATCCCATATGGTCCTGAGTGCCGTCAGGAGTAACCCCCGTGCATTCACACACAAAACCAAATTGCCATTATTTTGTTCTTGCCTTTCTGACTGGACTGATGTCCAAGACATGAGGACTCTGATTTGGCAGATATGGTCAACAGGAAGGTGTTATTACAGGGGGAGGTATCTGGTGTGGACAGTGCAGTGGGGCAGGGTGCTTGCCTTGCACGCAGCTGACATATGGACCCCACAGCTCACAAGGAATAATCCCTGAGCACCACTGGGTGTGAGGCAAAAATCTTAAAAGAAAAACTTTCTTACAGCCCAAATGTGAACTGTTAGTTCCCATTGCTCCCTGACAAACAATCCAGAATTAAGTGGTTTACACTGTACTTTTCCATCTCTGGGGGTGAGGGATAGCAGCAAGGCTTAGCAAAGTGCCTGAATTTTTTCTCCAGGCTGATTAAGATGTGGACACCCAGGCCCGGTGGCCTTGCTGAGTTTTTTCATAGGGTCACTCATAAAGGCAAGTTGCTTCTGGAGAACCGGGAACATGGTGACAGCCCCTCAAGAGATTCTGAGGTGACAGCCACCTGAGAACAATGCTCCCCCTCTCCCTCTCGGGACGAACAGTCACCAAATGCAGCTCATTCAAGGAAAAAGGGTTAGGAAGCACCCGACGCTCAGGTGGGCAGCATCTGGGTCCTTGCAGAAACCCTCAAAACTCAGGTTACTTACATAACCTCAAGATTTGCATGCAGTTCATTCTGCTTCCAAGAGTTACCATTTCCCTCTATAATTAGAAAATTGAAAGTAACCAGTGTGACCATTTTAAGGGCACAACGGAGAATGAAGCTCAAATTGCAGGGCAGCTGACGGAAAGGCAAATGGAATGAATTAAAAATCCTAAGGAAAAAAATTTGGGAGGGTAACTAGGTCATGTCAACTTGCTTACTGAAAAGTTAACATTTAACAGCTCTTATTTCCTGGCTTAAGGGGAATAATCTGAGGTTGTAACAGCGCCATAGTCTACAGGCCAGTGGGTAAAACACAAAGGTCCTCTCTGGCGTCCTTCAGACCAGATCTTCCCCATCAGTCATCTGAGAGCAAACCACTCCTCTCCCAAGGCCAAGTGGAAGGCTGCAGGTTCTGCCCACTTACGAGCAGCTCTCGAGGGGCTAAAGGGTTTCCTGGTGGACATATGGGACATAGAACAGTTACAGGTGGGGGAAATCAATCACACTTTGCTGGTTCTTCTGAGACAGTTGTACTTTGTCCTAGAGAACACCAAGTGTCCCACAGCCCTGGGAATTCTTCGTCCTTGCACTGACGTGGCCGCTGGAGACCACCTCCACTGATCAGTTGGGAAGACGGCTGAGCTGAAAAGGGCTCAAGTACCGGCTTTACGCTGGAGTGTCCCAGGTTTGAAATACGGCACCGGTGGGGCCAGGGAAATTAGACCTGGGCTTCCCACAAGCAAAGCACGTGCAGGCTACTGAAGCCACTCCCCGTGCCAGGGACTGAACTCGGGCCTCCTGCAAGCAGAGCTCACTGGAGACAGAGCCATCTTCTTCACCGCCCTCCCCGCCCCCAATTACCGAGCTGTATCCCAGGGCGGCACTCTTAGTTACAATGGAACAGTTCATGCAGTTTCAGGGTGGGGGAGGCCTTTCTACAAGGAATACTGGAAACGACACAAATAAAACTTTTTACTTTCAATAGAATGAGTATACTTAGGGGCCAGTGACACAAGGGCACAGCATGTAGGGTGCTTACCCGGCACGTGGCTGACATGGGTGGGTTCCATCCCTGACACTCCACGTGGTCCCCAACCAGGAGTGGTCCCTGAGCCAAGAGCCAGGAATAAACCCTGAGCCAGCTGGGTGTGGCCTCAAAAACCAAAACCAAAAGGCAAAAACAACCAGTGCAACTGTAACGGGTCCATTCAGTACAGAAAAACAACCAGTTTCAAGTCAGGATATTATATAATTATTCAGCCTCCTAGGTAATGCTCAGGGGGTTTCTGGAGCTATTGCAACAAACCTAGGCTAGGCCAGATGGCTGTAGGCCTGGGCCACAGATGTGATGGGGGAAGCCCACGGTAAACGGAGAACTGCCAGAAAGAGTCTTTGAGCAGCACCGGGGTGTGGTCCTCACCCCCACCAAGAAAGTGTTTGCTTCCTGGTCCGGCCATTTTAATAATTTACCCTAAGGAGTCAGTCAAATGCATAAAAATCGTTTTATGGTGTTTATTAACCCAGGGCCTTAGAATTTCCAAGTCCTTGGCATTTTGAACATACTGCAATTGCAACTGAGGAAGCATTTGGAGTTTTGTGATTCCCGCCCCACCTCCAATTTAAAGACCAAAAGCCCACAAAATGACCACCTGTTCAAACTTAAAATGTGCAATTTCACTGTAAATCAAAAAAGGAAAAAAAAAAAAGGTGGGGGAGTAAGCGGAGGGACAGTATGGTGGGTAAGGCGCTTGCCTTATCTATGGCTGATCCCGGGTTTGGTTCCTGGCACCCCACATGGTCTCAGGCCTGCCAGGAGAGATCCCGGAGCACAGATCTAGAAGTCCCGAGCACGGTGGATGTGGCCCCAACTCTTCCCCCCAAATAAATAAAACTGAAAAATATACTCACCCAATTCTTCCCTCCATCCTGAAACTAGGATCAGACCAACTTAGGCAATATATATAAATCTGGAAACGTGCACGTTATTAAATAATCTGTTTATTGTACTGCATTTACAAAGAAAACAGACAATGTGCCCAGTAGAAAGAATAAAAATGTATTTGGGATTTTATTTCTAACTGACAGCAAATAGAAATCCTTTAGTGAGATTGTGGCAATTTGACGATATAATTAAGTTCAATAAAGGTACACGGGGTACTTGGAAGGTCAAATTCATAGCTGCCTCTTTCTACGGCTTCTAATTTATCTGGCTCCTTAAATAATAGGGGGGAAAAAAGCCCTTATTTGATGCGTAAACATTTCCAAAATGAAGTAACAGGTTCTCTCTTATTAAAACTCCTTTCCATATCAATTGTTAAAATGGGTCTGTGTGTGCGTGCATGTGTGTGCATTTTGGTTATTTCACCTTAATATCACAATTCTTTTAATTCCACAATTGTGATTTTACAGTATAGAAAAGGATTCCGTTCTCGTCGGCTATTGCTTTAGATGTACGTATATACCGTTGAAAGCCCAAAGTGGGGTTAGAATTGCTGAAGGATTTTCCCTGCCGTTGTTTGGTACAATCTATGCTTTTTTCGTGATAGGTGCATAGTCAACCTCACCTAAGATTCTTTCTACAGGAACATGTCTGATTTCGGAACCGCCCGATCAGAGTCCGAGGAATGGCTGGTGCGCAGCGCTCGGGGCAGCACGGTCAGTTCTCACTGGATTGCATCATGGACGGCACCGCGTCTGCCTCTGCCACTGTCGGTGGACAGAGGACAGAAAACTGATTCCCATCTCTCACAGTAGGATGGCAGCTCCCTCACCGTCTCCAGGGCGGGCGGCTTTGCAAGCAAGAGCCCCACGCGGCCGCTCCTTGGTGCTCTGTAAATCCGTCTCGCAGCCGCTTCTGGAGAACGCGGCGATCCCCCAGGCCCGCTTGGTCCATGCTCAAAGAGCTACTGGGACCCTAATCTTTCCCCTCTTTTGCCTTTTAAGATGGAAGAAGTATGTAATGTCGGGGGCAAAGCTAGAACAGGTATACCCCAAAATGAAAATTTACAAAGCCATTTCTCATTAAAAAAAAAAAAAAGTCTCAAGTACAACTCAGTCATCTCAAAATTGCAGTTTAAATCTGACATCATAGAATATAGCAGCAGAGAATGGCTAATCCTAAAAACAACAAAGAACAAAAGAAACAAAAAAATCCGTGTCCACCCCAAAACACACATACTCACAGATACACGCACTCGCACGTGCGCGCGCACGCACACACACACACACACACACACACACACACACACACACGCAAAAGGGGGGGACCCCAATCCTCCCCACACAAAAAAAAACACCAGCAACTCTCATTTAAAAAAAAAAGGGCCACCCTACCCCTCCCTTGGTTCTTTTATTTGGGGATTTTAAGACCTGAAGCCTCTGAAGAAATCAGAGAGGGAAAGTGCTCCAAGGCCAAACTTTAAGACAAGATTGGGGGTAAAAAATAAAGAACGCTGCTTTAAAAAAAAAAAAAAAGCAGGGGACTGATTTTGTTTCCTTTTGCTGCGGGGCTGGCAGATCCGAAGCAGAGCCTCACCGTGCAAGGAAGGGCCCCACTCCGAGCCGCCTCTCGGGTCCCAAGATGGGGGGGGCTGTGCGGGGAAGAACAGGAAATGCCACGGCATCTGCCTCTCGGGCAGGAAATCTCTGCAGCCCAGGCTGCCTTCCAGAAGCTGCCTCGGATTCTTCAGTCACGGGGCAACAGACTCAGGTGCCGAGTCAAGTGCCAGGCAAGGACTCTCACACCAGAGACGCCCATCGAGGAGCTGCTGTCGCAGGCAGACAGGGAACTCCCGGGAAAGGACCCTTTTGCCCGACAACTGTGGCTCTGAGGGAATCACTAGCCAATGGCTTTGTTCTTGTTACCATCAAAAAAAAAAAAAATCAGACTGAAGATTCACGGATCTTACGGAGTTATTAAGGGATGAAAGGAATTTGACGGTGCTCTGAACAGTGATAAAACACTACCCACGTTGGATGTTTCTACAGCGCATTTACAAAGACAGTGGCAGGAGAGAATGTGGATAGAGAGAGCGAGAGAGCCAATCCAGGAGGATGGTGCAGCCTGGACGCAGCACGTTTAATGCCCCTGCTGTGCAGGAAGCGCCAGTCTTCTCCCCGTCTCTGCCTCACGCTGGCGCTGGGACGCGCTCACACAAGCCTTAGAGCTCTCTGAAAAAGGACGCAGGCGCATAATTGAAAGGATGTCCTAATGCAAAGACAGGGCACAGGGCGAGAGATTGTTTCACATTTCAGAACCTTAGTCTTTGGCGGAGCCCGATCAAGGCCAGATTCACCTAGGATGCGCCCCAGGGCCGTGGGAGAAATCTCCACAGTGTCAAGTAAGCACCCCCCAAATGAACAGGCTAGATTAAAAGGAAAAAAAAAAAACCAAAACCCCAACAATCTAGAAACCCTTGAGGAGAGCTTCACCCTGAAGAGGGACACAGGCAAGAGCAGAGGGGCGGGCCGCGGCCGGCGGAGGTCTCTGCAGCTGCGCCGGGCAGGCCTTACGAGTTGAGCCACGGGTGCCGGAGACAGTCGGCGGCGGTGGCTCTCTTCTCGGGGATCAGCTCCAACATGGGCAGTAAGAAATCCGTGAAGCCGGCTGCCTCTTCCTGAGACCACTCATACTTCTCCACCAGGACCTCAAAAAGGCCCCAGGGTTTCAGTTTCGTGATGTGTTTCAGGTCACCTGTGGCAAAGACAGTGGGAATGAAACAAATGGGCCACCCGGGACCAGCCACAAGACCCTGCCATGGAAATCCCTCTGCCGGCGATGTCTACGAAGAATCAGGTGGTCGTCAGAACCCGGTCCCTCCCCGCTCTCCCCACCCCCAGCGAATAGGGAAAGTCTAGACAATCCGGCAACTCCCATGGCGATTCAGAGGCATTGTATCAGCACATAGTCAATCTGTTCTCTTGTGGGGCTCGATATTCCAGTCCATACTGCTTCAAAATGCACCAGCAGCTTAAATACAGAGCCCCAAACATGCAAACATGTATGTATCAAAAAGAACCCCATACGTATTTCAGATACAGCTGTAGCACATGTATTTGTCAGTGCAATTTTTCTTCTTTGAAGTGACAATTTTTACAAGATGCAAAGGTCAGTGGCGTATTATAAGATCAATGACCTACTATTCTGTGGGCAGCTAAAGACTACATACTCGGTACACACTGCCATAATTTGAGCACACAAACACTTTGATAAAGCAATTTGCTATTTTTCTATAAAAGTATTTTAGAAATGATTGAAAATGGGTGGGGTTCTGGGCCACACCTGGTGGTGCTCAGGGATCACTCCCGGGTGATACAGGGTGCCAGGGGTTGAACCCACACCGGCTGTGTGGAAGTTCCCTAAACACTGCACAACTGCTCCAGCCACTGGCCTCTGAGCACAGAGAAAAACAGATTTCCCCCCTTTAGGAGTAGAAGCTGAGGTTGTAAGGAAAAGAGACGGTGAAACAGAGGAATAAAAAGGCAGCAGTTTTTTAGACCCCTCTTAGGATATACTTTCCCATTTCAGCTTTTTAAAATGTTAGCTGGATACATAAAAAATAGACATTTAAACGTGCCATTATATATTATGAAGTAAAACCCTTGGTGATTGTTTTATCGGCTTCCTTCACCAATAAATGAGAGTATAAACACAGGACATGGCAAAGTGTTGGTGCTGAAGTAACGGCTGGGTGTCACAGGATGCAACAGCCCGCCTTAAGGAAGCTAATGCCAAGGCTGGAGAGAGCCTGAAAGGCTGAGACAAGCTCCCAAAGCACGGCGGGGAGTGACCCCAGCATCACCAGGCGTGGGGCCCTGGAACACAGGAGCCTGAACTAAACGCCATCCCAAACTGCCACTTCAGAAATGTGTACAAGGAGTAACCAAGCGACAATGTGCCGTGCACCAGCTACTTTACATGACTTTACGCACACTAACTCGTTTATGTGCAACTGCTGGGGTTGAAGCGCTAGCACAGCGGGGAGGGCGTTTGCCTTGCATGCAGCTGACTCGGGTTTGATTCCCAGAATCCCATATGGTCCCCTGAGCACCGCCAGGAGTAATTCCTGAGTGCAGAGCCAGGAGTAACCCCTGTGCATTGCTGGGTGTGACCCAAAAAGAAAAGTAAATAAATAATACTAAAAGATTGCTGTCACCACTTTTCAAAAAACAACAAAATAAAGCCTGGTCATGTGACACAGGTCACATAACTAGTAGAACTGGGACTTGAACCCCAACAGTTTTGGCTCCAGCCTTTGTTCTCAGAATTTATTTTTATTTTATTAAAGATCAAATCCAGGGTGTAGCATACACGTGATCTAATCTTGGCGTTCGACTGCTTTTATTTCACCTTTCTGCAATAAAAGTAGGAGCTTTCTTTTGGAGGGGGTGGTGCATGTGAACACATACCCAGCTGTACTTACCTTATTTAAAATAACTGCCTCTTCCAAGTCTGGGAACAAACACATGAATTTTACCTTTTTTGGTGAAAAATTCCTTGGAATATTTTCCTGCCACAATGAGCTTGCGAGGCACCTTCCCCAGAAGTTCTATGATCAATGCAATGTGATCTGTATGTTCCAAACATTTCAAGAGGGGGGAAAAAAGACATACATAACAGGAGTAACATACAGTTCTAGATACCGCAGAAAGAGTAGCATGCACACCTCTCTGTAAAGCGTTTCGGGTTGGCTCTGTGCGAAACGGGCAGAGGAGGACTCTATCCAGCGAGTGGAGAGTCCAGGAGACCGGAAAGACACGGGAGCCCACTGCGGGCCCCCCGGAGGAAACTACAGACAGTCCTGGTGTGAATGCTCTGCTTCCTGGAGCTGGGTCCCTAGGGCCTAGACGAGAACTACGGTAACGATACTACCTCTGCGATTGAAGAAGTCCTGGGAATATTTCCCACTGAGGGCAAAGCGTCTTGGAATTCTGCCTATCAGCTCTATAATGTGCGCAATGTGGTCTAAAATAGAAGGAAGGGCAAGAAGAACAGGATCAAGGACAAGGTGCCAGAATCTCTTCTGTATGAATAGCTTCTTAAAGTACGAGCTGCTTTATACATAACTACAAATAAACCCAGAGACGCTTGGGGGAGGCTGGGACAGGCCCAACTGCTCCAGGTGCTTGGCCGCCAAGTCCCACTCTACGGAACACGGGCTCGACCCACCTCTTTGTTCCTCTTTATCAACACAATGCTGTCCACGTGTAAGAAATCGGGTAGACTGTTTGGTGTTAAGGTCAAGCAACCCATTTGCCTTAGGAATTCTAGAACTTGTAAGACTGTTCTGGGGTTAGAGCAGCAATTACGGTATTAAGAATGATGCTGCCAATGAAGACAGCCACACTCTCAGTAAGTTTTATAAAACTTTTATAAAACGACTGTATAAAAGGCCCAAACTTAGGTAACAGTCTATTTTAAAGATGAGAAAAAGAACCTTGGGTAGAACGACCTGCTTGAATCTCTAGGGTTGGTAATAATTAGAACACTAATAAAAAGCCACATCATTTTTTAGGGTGGGGACACTTCTGGTTCTGTGATGAGGCCAGATGCCATGCCAGGACCTGGACCTGTGCCGCAGTGGGCACGCTAGGCATTCTCGCTGGCCCTGAAAACCTCATTTCAACATGTTTAATCTCAGGGTTTGTGTGTGTGTGTTTGGGGGGGGGGGGGTGCAGGCGTGGGAATAGGGTCGTGGTTGGGCTGCACTGGCAGTGCTCAGAGCTTACCCCTGACTCTGTACTCAGGGATTACCGCCTGTGGGCTCTGGGGACCATTAAGATGCAAGGGATCAAACTTGGGATGGCCAGGCGTGTAAGGCAAGTGCGCTACCCACTGCACTATCACTCTGGCCCCTCTAGCACAAACATTTTAAAAGTATCATTGCACTTGGCTATCTGAAGGTCCCGGTAGTGCAGTGCTTCGCACCTGTCACAATGTGACCTCGGTTAGGGCTGGAGCAATAACACAGCGGGTAGGGCGTTTGCCTTGCACGCGGCTGACCCAGGTTCGATTCCCAGCATCCCATATGGTCCCCTGAGCACCGCCAAGGGTGATTCCTGAGTGCAGAGACAGGAGTAACCCTTGTTAATTGCCAGGTGTGACCCAAAAAGGAAAAAAAAAAAAATCAAAAAGAACAGTGACCTCAGTACAGGCTGGGGGAGGTGTATTGTCTCTCACCAGAAGTGAGCTCGACTATCTGCATCACTAAGGATACTGAAGATGTTTCACAAAGTGATTTCTTTTAGCTACAAATGAGCTTTATAAATTACTTTATTCTATTTGTAGGATTACTAGGTCACTTATAAACTGCCAGTAATAGGTCAAGAAAATAGCTCACTGGCAGGCACAGACTCTGCATGCACAAACCCCTAGGTTTAATCCATGGCACCGTAAAAATATAAAATAAAAACGGAAAGAAAAGTAATGTTTCTTTCAGGGAATAATACACTAGTGGTATCCATATATGGGAATCTATGGCAAGATCATCTTTCTCATGTAAAGATGCAAGTGATAAATGAGGCTTTACATTAATTAACTCACTAGAACCTCTTTGCAGTTTTGGTTACTGTATGATTGGTTTGGTAACAAGTACCTGGCTGCCAAGAAATCGCTGCCGATTTTAGGCAGGACCTGCAAATAAATGTCTTCGTGTAAATTAACAATAAATGAGACTATGTTTTATCTTACTGTAAATTTCCAAGTGAAATATTGGTTCTTTTAATAGTTATCAAGGAAATTGTTTTTCCCTTGAAATTTTATGTTTAACTTCAGCAACCTTTTTCTGGGTTATCAATTAGTCAAAGGACTGATATACTTGGCAAAACTGAGAGAATACTTGCCATTTTGCCTCGTATAAGAAGAATTAGGGTTGCAGGATAAAGATTCAGACTGGTCCCAGCCTTACCATGAATTGTAACCAACTTTATACACACACTAAGCTAAGGTATGTAGGATAGTTTTCTGCTGGTACAAATCAAATCAAGTTGTCTGAGGTTTCATGTTAGGACTGCTGGTACTGATTGGTCCAGGAAGAAATGAATGAGGATCTGAATATCTAGGTAAATGATTCTCCTTTGGCTTCTGAGACTTCTCATATATACTTCAACTTTCGGGCATGGTAGCACAAGATCCTATACAACATTAATCTTAGGTGTTCAGCGTCCTCTGTGCCACACGTTATTTTAATAAGCAGAGAATAGAAGAAATGAATTGTGTACAGAGGTAGCTATTATAGTGTATTTTTACTAGGGGCTTATGTATAGAAAACTTTTCCTAATTGTAATCATGGAAATAGGCATTTGGCTATGGAAAATAATTAGCATAGCACTCCCCGGGACAACTGTTCAGGAGTGTCAGTAGACTTACTAACACCGCATATTAATAACTCAGGGGAGCACAATTTGAGAAACAGAGCATGTTCTTCGTTTCAGAGCATAAACCTGATTTCCATAACTATTAAGGAAGCACAGGCATGTCATACATAATCCACCTCCACACTGGGAGAGGCATTTGGGCTCGGGCTCTCTCAAGCTGCCTAAACGGTGCAACAAAAAGGCAAATCATTTCTTTGATATTTTGATACAAACTACTAATTCATCCAGTGGCACGGGTGCCACACATCTGGTGCGTGTCTTGGACTTCTCAGACGGAGCAACGCCAACAGCTTGGGCTTTTCCCATGGCTGTCACTACCTGGGAGTCAACCATTCTGCTGGAAGCGGAATGGACGCGCAGACGTCAGTATTGAGAAAGAAAACTGGCCTTAGTTTTCGAAAGCGGGAAAAGAATGCTACAGGCCACCCTCTTTCCCAAAGGGGAGCTGGCCTGTGCGCTCAGGCAGGGTGCTGGCGACGAACTGGGAGTCGTGACTGCGCACAAGTTTAGGAGCAGAGAGAACCGAGCACTGATACAGCAGGAATGCACTATCCTCCCTGTGATCTAATTACTCAGCGTACTAGCAGGACGTGTGTCTGGGAGAGGCTCACCTTCGTCCCGGGTGTATTCTTCCCCCGAGTGGGGCTCGAACAGGTAGTCCCCTGTCGCCAGCTCAAAGGCCTAAGGGAGAGACAGCAGTGTTTGGCTCCTCCACTTTCCTCCTCCCCGTTACAACCCACAGATGATCAGTCTCAGACTTTCCCCAAAGCTCTTCCTCCTTCCTATCTCGTAAATGGATCTAGAACATAGTAAAGTCAGTTTGTATCACCGTGTGGATTATTCCTCTCCCCCTGACACGCACCAATTCAGCTTTCAGGTTTTACTTTTTGTTCAGAAAGGGGCACATCTGGACTGAAGTATTTTCACTCATCTTCGGCGTTTTAATTTGGGGCCCTCCCTGGTGCTGCTCAGGGCTCACGCCTGGTGCGGCTGCAGGGACCCGAGCGCGTGCTTGGGGTCGGCTACAGTTCCCAGGGGTTTTTCTGCACTATAATTTTGTGCATCTAGAAACTGAGATTCTGTTCCCAAAATTTAAAATCCAGAGATTTCACTATGTCTTTAGTGTTTGGTTAAAAAAAAAAGAGAGAGAGAGAGAGAGGAAAAAAAGAGAAAAAGTATTTTAAAATTCTAGCTATGCACAGTAGTCTCTCAAGTGTCCAAAGTAGGAAGTTCCCAAATTTCTATGTCTACAGAAAGGAAAATATTTAAGTAAATTTATTCATAAAGTCACTCAATTTCTACGTGACTGGAAAGTTACCATCCACCAGCCGGATGACAGGTATTTGGCATCCGTCTCCCAGAACAAGAAAACCTCCCCTGTCAAGGGGATCTGCAGGCGTTTACTTCTTTAGATTAAGTGTAATACAGCACGGAAACACAGCAGCTGGGTTCATTGATTTTTTTTTTTAACTCAATATAACAACAGTTAAAAAAAAAATGATTGTACTGATACGAAAGTGGGGTTAAGTCAAGTGCCTGTACCTGGCGATTCTGATTAAGCCTATAGTATAATCAGTTCATGATCTCCAGGGCCGTGAGGCAGATTTAACTGGGCACACGCTGACCTAGGGGCCAGGCACAGGCCCCAGCGGCTTGCGAGTGTCTCACGTCAGCTGCTGAGGGCAGAAGGTCCTCCATCACTGGGCAAAGTCACAAGCCCACAAGTTTCAGGACTGTCTCACTGTCAGGGAGGCGATGGCTTCCTGTGGGGCTAAGCCCGCCTTAGATCATGATGCAACCCACAGTCATTTCCCTACTCTAAATTATGAAATTATTGAGATTTATAGTCCCAAAGCAGAACAGAAAACCAAAACCTGAAAGATCCCCCCTCCCCCGAATGGAGTCTTTTTTCTTTCTTTTTTTTTTTTTTGCTTTTTGGGTCACACCTGGCGATGCACAAGGGTCACTCCTGGCTCTGCACTCAGGAGTTACCCCTGGCGGTGGTCAGGGGACCATATGGGATGCTGGGAATCGAACCCGGGTCGGCCGCGTGCAAGGCAAACGCCCTACCCGCTGTGCTATCACTCCAGCCCCCCTAGAATGGAGTCTTTTTTTTTTATCAAAATTTGCCAACCTCTTCTAAAACCAGTACTCCAAGTTTACAAAACAAAGTCTCATAGTGGGAATTCAACAGATGCAAGTTTTTTTTTTTTTTTTGGCTGTTTGGGTCACACCTGGTGATGCACAGGGGTTACTCCTGGTTCTGCTTCTGCACTCAGGAATTACTCCTGGTGGTGCTCAGGGGACCATATGGGATGCTGGGAATCGAACCCGGGTCAGCTGCGTGCAAGGCAAATGCCCTACCTGCTGTGCTATCGCTCCAGCCAAGTTTTTTTTTTTTTTTTTTTAATGAATGAAACAAACTTGTGATTTTTTTTTTTTTGCTTTTTGGATCACACCTGGCAATGCACAGGGATTATTGCCGGCTCTGCACTCAGGAATTACCCTTGGCAGTGCTCAGGGGACCATATGGGATGCTGGGATTCAAACACGGGTTGGCCGCGTGCAAGGCAAACAAACGCTCTACCCGCTGTGCTATCGCTCCAGCCCCCACTTGTGAATTTTTCCTGAAAATTTTCATCTAGGTACTTAAATCTAGTCAGAGAAAGGCCTCCAAAAACACTATTTTTGGCACTTAAGGTATTTGATAGCAGTTACAAGTTTACAAATGAGGTTAAAAGCAAAACCCCAAACCACCCCCTGTGCCTTTGGAGGCCTGCTGGGCACAGAATGCTAAACGCCAGGAGTCTCTGGAGGTCCCGAGCTGCCTTCACCGGCTGCGGCTGTGTCTCTGGAACCAGCGAGCACGGGGTTCTTAGAGCGGGGGCCCGAGCACAATGCCAGCAGCACTGCCAGGAGCAGTCCCTGGCACAGCGACAAGGTGTGGGGACCCCCCTCGCTGCACAAGGCCATGGAAGGAGCAACGCCGGATGTTTGTGGCTCCACGGTTCTGAGAATTCAGGCGTCTCCAGACACAAGACCCAGCCGCCAGTGGGAACTCACCAGTTCCCCTTGTGCGTGTGAGCTGGCCGGTGTGCTACCCTGAGCCCACGGGCCGGTTTGTGATTACCACACTCAAGTCAAGGCGAGGGGCAGAGCATTACCATGCACGCAGTGCTCCAGATGTCGGCAGGGGTGTTGTAGCCAGACCCAATCAGGACCTCCAGGGAGCGGTACTGCCGGGTTTGAATATCTTCAGTGAAGTGTTTGTGCTGAGTGAAGGAAACAGTATTTTAGCATCCATTTTTTCCTCAACAGTCATCTTAATAATTAAGATGAAAACAAAGCCTGAAAGTTTGCCCTAAACTAGTTTTATTTAGCTAATTTTTATTATTTTGATATGAGTAGTCTCAAACGCCACTGTTTCTTTTTACACACAGTCTACCGCCCAAGGTAAGTCTACACTTAAAAGACACAGTACCCAAATAGCATTCACAGATTTTTTGCTGTGATACTTGGGGGTGGGGGCCGGGGTGTCGGGCCGCTCCCGGCGATGCCTGCGCACACACAGTCCACCAGAGTGACCCCCGAAGAGCCAGGAGCCAGTCCTGGGTACCACGAGGTGCGGTCCGAAAACACAATAAAAAAAGATGACAGCTGTTAAGGAACTTGAACTCAAGGTGGAGGTGAGCTGTACACACAGTCTTGGGACAGGAATGAAACGAGAAGGCACGGGAAGCTTTCTCTGCTCTGTAGTGAGGGGCCCGGGCAGAGCCCTGGCATTCATTCGGAGTCACACAGCTTAGGAGGCTACGAGAACACGAGCCAGCTTCCCAATGGCGAGGGCCAACTCTGACGCCGCTTCTCGTCTGCTGGTTTTGTTTTGGGGTGTATAGGCGGGAGCCCAGGTTTCCAGTGTAGAGTACACAAGCACACACTAACTACCCTCGCTACCTTTAATCGATCACAAACCACACAAAAATAATACAGAATATTCTTTTTTTTTTTTGGTTTTTGGGTCACAGCTGGCGATGCACAGGGGTTACTCCTGGCTCTGCACTCAGGAATTATTCCTGGCGGTGCTCAGGGGACCATATGGGATGCTGGGATTTGAACCCGGGTCGGCCGAGTGCAAGGTAAACGCCCTACCCACTATGCTATCACTCCAGCCCCAATACAGAATATTCTTTAAAAGATGTCCATTAAGAAAAGATGTCTTAAGTGAGTAACAGTATTAAGGCACTCACTGCAAATCAAAAATAGGTACGGGGACACACATGTATGATACCCACTCAGTAACAGGACTGCAAATCACAGAATACGAGAGAAAGAGAAGAGACGTGCCTGCCATAGAGACGGGTTTCCCTGCGGAAGGCAACTGGTGGGAAAATGTACCCTAGTTGAAGGGATGGGTGTTGAAACATTGTATAACTGAAACTCAATCATGAATAACTTTGTAACTATCCATCTAAAGGTGATTCAGTTAAAAAAAAAAGTGTGGTAGTGACAATATATCCAATAAGGAACACCCAACCAACTAGCTTTAACATAAATTCTAAATCAAGAAAAAGTTCCCAAAATAAAGTGAATGGGAAGGCTACATTCTGTAAGTAAGATGTTCAGAGATGCTCACTTTCGACAGCGGGGCGCTTTTTCTGGGTGGGGGGACAGTGCACGGCACCTGGTGGTGCTCAGGGGCTGCTCCTTGCTGTGCTCAGGGATGCTGGACATCAAACTTGAGCCTCCAGGAAACACAGCATGTGCTCTGGCATGCTGAGCTATTCCCCCAGCCCCGGCCCAGATGGGGTAAGTCTGAGCACAGGCATTGAACACAGAGAAGAACAGATGAAACAGAGGTGGCCAAAAGGTGACAGTACTACTTAACCTGCGTGGACTGAGGCAGGCAGGGAATACTTTGTTATTCCATTCTCCTTTTGCTAATAGATTTGAACTTTTCTATGATAATAAATGTTAATAGCAAATTAAAAAAAAAATTCAGCGTTATTTTTTTTAAGATGTCACCTAGCAATCAGGGTAACGGAATTACAAAGTACAATCAGTTCTTCACAACCACAAACCAAATTCTCATGTATTCCTAGTCATTCAAAACAGAGTAGCGAGCTTACCACCCAGCAGGCATTCCCAAGGTCGGCGATCTTTACTTTGAGCTTATCCGCATTTTTTGGCTCGAGGGGATTAACAAGAAAATTTCCAGCAGCAGATTTCCCTACAGACAACAGCAACAGACATCGGTAAAACACCCCAGGAGTCATTAAAGGTTTGAATGAAACGTATACCTAGGTCCCCCACTGGAGGACGACAACACCCCCCCTTCCCCAGCTCCCCAAGATAACAAGAGTCCTGCAACCCTTTGAGTTTCCAGAACTGAGACCTCCTCTTTCTTTTCCCTCCCCGGGGGCTGGGGACACACCCCGCAGTGCTCTGGGAAGCAAAAGGGGTGGCAAACACGGAATCCAGGCTGGCTGCATCCGAGGCAAGTGCCCCGGACACGGTACTAGGAAATGTTGCATCTGCACGCGGGAAAGAACTCACACTTGGCTGGAGAGTGGAGGGTGGCGGATACCTGCCGAAAAGTGACATCACAGAAACACCCCTACTTGGTCCAGACACTCCTAACCCTGGCGTGCAGGTGCCAGGCACAGGCCGGCATAGGTACCTTTGTTATCCACGGGGCCGTTCCGCTCCTGCTCATCTTCACAGGGCATCTCTGACCGAATGCTCTCCTGGAGTTGGCTAATGTCCTGTCCACAAAACGACTGATCTACATTGGCTGGAGACTGGCAGACCATGGTGTCTGGTGGCACCTCAGAAGCTAGCAATGCACAAGCGTCTGTGTCTTGAGATCTGCTATCTCCGTTTTGGGAGTTGACAAAGTTAGGTTCCTGCTTCAAGTTTTGGACACCACAGTCATTAGCATTATGGAGATCCTCTTTAAGCATCATTGTTTCTTTGTTATTGTTCTCAGTGTAATTAACGACTTCAATTACTCCATTGCAGTTAATTTCTCCTGCGCCACCCTCTACACCGAGTGGGGTGAGTGAGTGATCCTGGCCAATGGTATGTGACTCTTCTAAAGAACAAACAGACAAAAAGGCTGTATGTGTATGCGTAGGAGTGAAAGAACAGATACTCAAGAATAAAGTATTTTCTAGAATTTATAACAGGTGGTATAAAAACATGGATAGCTAAGACCTATTTAAGGAAGGACAGAAATCTTCTTAGCCTTACCCAGTTGCTAAATGAAGTCTATGCTACATTTCCTGAGAAAAATCAGAGAAATTACATTTGAATGTTACCTGCCTGGTATTTATGGCAAATGCCATATTCTTACTGTATTCAGGGCACCCCCAGAGATGTGTTGTAAGCACGAAACCACTATTATATAACAATGATAAATTAATGTTAAATTTGCTATAAAGTAATTTTTGTGATGCTCTATTTATACCAAGTTTTTCTTGGGTCATTTTATTAGGTGGGTTCTCTTTCAAGGGTCTTTCAACAGGACTCTCTGATTCTTCTTGCTTGTTGGGTCTTTTTTGCCCAGGGCCAGACTCTTTCTCCATTTCCTCAATTTCCTGCATTCGCTTCTCTAGTAATTCTGCCTGGCGTTTCTGCTTCTTCTTCAATTTCTTCTTCTTATTCTTTGACATTTTGTCAGCCTGGGCGGAGATTACAAACAGATAAAGCCTTCAGGTGGCTAATCCATCACCCCCAGTTGGAGATAACTGTTAATTTTAATTACTTCCTAATTAAATTCCATTCTTTTCCTAATATAGCGCTTTAGTTTTGCATTAATTTAAAAAATGTGGATACTCTTACTAAGCCAAATAAAAACAAAAGCAACAGTATCTTGGTCTTCTGAGAAGTCTGTGGGGTTGGTGTATTCCAGACTCATTCCAATTTATGTCTCACCAGTATAAACTTGCTGAAGATATATGGGAATTTACTGAAGAAATTTATGGAAGAGTAGGAATTTTTTTCTCTGGGTTGGAACTCTAAAACTGTGATCAATCATAGTCAAAGAACGCATACACTCATGGCCCACAGATAAAAATTATATAAACACCTTATACTTACTGGTTTAGGCTGGGGTGCAGTACTAACTAAAAAGAAAACAAAACAAAAAAATCAAGTAAGAACCTTAACATTCAAATGGCAATATAACCTAAGGCTCATACAAGATGCTCTATAAAAAGGAAATCTTCCTTATGCAGTTTATACAGTAGAAAATAAACAACTGTTCTTAAACAAGTTTGGCAGAAGCAGGTTGTCTTAAAAATAACAACGGCCAAGATTCCTTCTCCAGATATGCATCAATATAAGCAAGGAACCAACTTCCCATTTCTAGCTGGGGCCATGTTATTCAAATCCTATTTGCACTTAATGCTTAACACAGAAAATGACAGGCAACGCCCACCCCATCCCCACCCATCTCTCATCTTCCCTTCGGTCAAATCCAGGACCTCAGTCACGGGAGGCACCTTTTCTACAAGAAGCCCCGTCCCTGGTCCTTTAATAGCTGTTGAACTTGCCCTCTGGGCGAGCCACTGTTTGGGTGCCTTCCCGTACGTGTGCTGGGGCCACCCTCGAGGGGTGCAGCCCAGGAGGGCAGCCCGGAATGTTTCTACTTGACAAAGCTGAAACCCTCAGGCCCGCCAGATAACCTATGCCGAGCTATCCCTTCTCCAGAGCTACTTTTTAAAAGATCCCTGACAATTCAACACGAGGATTTTGAAAGTTTCTCAAACATAATTTGACAAAAATGAAAAAAATTCCCAACTCCAAGGGAAAGAGTCGTAATCATTTCTTTAGGACTCACTGCTATGCTGCACATTACTAACTGCTTTCTATGACGTTTCATCCCAGGAACCACCCTCACGTGATGGCACGTGACACCTGAAGCTGAGGGCGGAGCAGCACGTCAGGCGCTGGTCTCGGGCAGGGCTCATCTGGGTTTCAATCCCAGCACTGCTCACGCACGCGGCCAGGAAGAAACCCTGGGCACAGCTGGGAGTGGCCCCCCCCACACGCAACAAAACAAGAAAATGAAGTTGAGAGACCGGCAGCGGGTCCCCAGCTCACGATCACTGAGCCAGGACTCAGGGCAGCTCTGACCTCTTGACCTCTTGGCCCTGCACAGCTCACGGAGGCGCCCCATATGGTCCCCTGCACCCTGCCAGGCCTCACTCCTGAGCACAGAGCCAGGAGGATGCCCTGAGCACCATGGGATGTGGCCCCTACCCTTTCCGAGAGTCTTTTGCCGGCTGGTATTAGTCCTACACAGAAGTCCTCACCGCATTACGAGTCCTAAGAGGGTCAGGGCAGAAACATCTCCTGACCTCCAGAGAAGCCGTACCTGCGGATCCCGATGGAGGGGGCGCGCCAGAGCGCTGCCATTCGGTCGCTTCCGCGGCCAGCCTCCGGATGTACTGCTCGTTCACGGACAGTAAGATGTTCTCTGGCTTGATGTCGGTGTGTATGATACGGCACTTGGTGTGTAAATAGTCCAAACCCTGCAACACCTGAGTGGAAATGGAACAGCAGACTCACACACAGAATACAAGGCCTTTCATAGACGGGGGAAAAAAAAAAAAATCACAAATTTTTTCTTGTGTGTGTAGACACACACACACACTCACTCACTCACACACACATACTTGACATGCTGTTTTTCTAAAGACCCCAGTATATTTTCAAAAGACGAAAAGATTTAAGATACATACTTGCTGAATAATTTTTTTGACACAAGGCAATGGAAGTCCTTGATAATTGGACTTGATGATCCACTTGAGCAAGTGATGCCCCAATACTTCAAATACCATGCAGATATCTAGGAGTGCATTAAGGAAGAAAAAGAGACACAAAAAGAGGGCAGGATGTGTTCTACCCCAACAAAATGTCACATTATTGTTTCTGAGAAAAGTTATGGAGCATGAAGTAAGCAGATGTCAGTATTGTGCAATCCCAAAGGCTAATTAATTCTTTGGTCATAAGAAACTTACAAGTAGAAAATTCCGGCCAATGGATAAAGTCGACGCAAAAATTCACAGTAAAAGACGTGCACGCATACATGCAATCAGTAAGAGCACAAGGCTAAACATGTTTTCCTCAGACATTAAAAATAATGTTCAGGGTTAAATTCCTCTCAGTCTCAGAGTGAAGAAATTTTTACTTTAACCATTAAAAACAAACCAACCCACCCATTGCATCAAAATGTGATTTAAGGGGCCGGATAGCACAGTGGGTAGGACATTTGCCTTGCACGTGGCCAACTCGGGTTTGATTCCCAGCATCCCATATGGTCCCTTGAGCATCACCAGGAGTAATTCCTGAGTGCAGAGCCAGGAGTAACCCCTGTGCATCGCTGGGTGAGACCCAAAAAGAAAAAAAAAAAAAAGGTGATATGATTTAAAAACCACAAATGACAATGTTTAAAGAAGATGTGGTGGTGGCACATACCCTGCAGTACTGGGCACAGAACTCCCTCGAGGCCTCACACAAGCCAGGAGTGCCCGGCCACTAGAACCACATTCCCAGAATCTCCAACTTCATTTTGGGGCCACACTTGGTGGTACACAGGAGACCACAGGCAGTGCACTGGGCTCCTTGGACTAGTTTTAAGGTCTGTGTTTAAAAACCTAATCTTGTATCTGGCGCCACCGTGTGGTCTCTGAAAGTACGAAGACTGCACTACACGGCGAGACAGGGCTCCTATGTAAACTCAAGACACAAACACCGAAAGCAGTCAGTACCCTAGTGTTTTGTCTTGGGTAAGATTCTCAGCCAAGGAGATGCTCAACTCAAAGGTTGGAGCACAGGCCCCAGAACCACCAGGGCCACTGGAAGAAATGGTCAAACCCTGTGGAAAAATGGTGCTAGGAGAAGGGAATGTTAATCGGAGGAACCAGCAGCCAGCCTATGGCCAAAACCTCTCTCTGTATTTTAAAGATAGAGGTTAAAAAAATTAACTTCTAAATTGGGAGGACAGGGAGCGATCCCAATTAGACAGACCCCCAGACCACAAGCTCTCTGGCAGTGCTGGCTGGGGCCCTGGGGCACCAGCACCCTTGGGGCGAGCAATTTCATACCCTCAGACCTCAGCACTGAGTTACCAGGTCCAGCTGGTCAAGAACCACTGCTGGCCCGGGGGCCCCTCCCAACTCCCTCTGCAAGAAAACCAAACTTAGAATCAGAAACCATCTTTACCAACGGCGGGGGGTGGGGGGGTGGGGTGGGGGGGGGGAAGAGGAGGAAGGGAACTGGCCAGTGCTGGGGGCACCGGGTGCAGCATGTACCCCAATCCCGAACGACGGGCCTGCACAGCAGCTCAGCGCCCCCGCCCACGAGGCCTCCCAGGCCCCCGGAAGCCACAATGCTAGAAGTCAGTGGCATTCGACAGGTGCCAGGACGCTGGAGAGTGGCAAGGTGACAGATGTGGAGAGACCCAAACCAGACCTTTAAGATGAAAAGCACAATGGAAGGGAAAAATAGTGGCTTAGGCGAGAAAGGAAAAGGTGGGTGGATTCTGAGGACATCTGCAATAGAAATTATTCCTGGAACACATAAACAAGCAAGCATGCCACCCCCCTCCCAACAGACAGGCCCTGCCCCACAGGGGGCAGGGGACAGGGACAAGTTTAATCAAGAGTTGCATGTGGGTGTGGTCCGTGAACACATGAGAGGGACAGGAATGTAACATCACACTTACATAACAGCACTTGAAATGAAAATTTAGTAAGATACTTCAGCAAAATCTTAGTTGCTTAGGGCCAAACCTCCTAAACCTGGAAGATAGCTCTTGAAGTTCAAATTGATCATTTCACTAAAGGTACTCAGTATTACTGAAATTACTGCTTTAGAATCTATGTTCAAACAAACAAAGAGGGGCTTGCTATGCCTGGGGGAACAGGGGTGGGTGGGAGGGAGGTACATGGCTTCCCACTGAGCCACAGCCCCACCCACGCCCTCTGGAGTTCTACTTACTATCTTTTCAAATCAGGATGTGATACAACAATAAAAATTACATGATCAAAGAAGATGGAAGCAACTTAATGGCTAGGATATTCCGTACATCTTTTTGTTTTCTAACCCGCAGCAGCCTTAACACTTGTGAGATCCTCCTACATCTTTTATTCTAAAACATCAAACAGGACTTTACAACCACAATTATAATAATCCTTCAGTTAGCTTACTGTGTGGTCACCAAGACTGGTGGTGGGGGAGGAGGGAAAGAAAATCAACTCAAGTTCGTTCCAACTCATAGATAGTATAAATCAGATGAAAGCACACAGGTGTCAGGAGACACCGCAGTGGGCAGGGCTCAGGCCTGGCATGTATCAGACCCAGGTTTCACTCCTGGCACCACAAGGCCCCCCAATACCTGACACAGTATCCTTGGGCCCCTGCATTTACCTGCTCGCTGAGAGGGCTGAGAATTGTCCGAGGGACCCTGGTCTACCCAACTACCAGTTGGTTTTAAGGAGGGGTTGGAAAACAAACAAAACAAAACACAAACAACCCCCCTCCCCCCAAAAAAAAACCTCCCAGAAAATAGGCTGGCTTTTTCATTCTGACAGTGTGAGCGATACAACCTGTTTAGCTTCCAAGCTTAACAAACATAAGCCCTTCAACGGTGAGGCTTGGTAGATTCTAAAATACCATGAAGAATTATTACTAAGCAACACGAAACTACTTTTTAAAGTTTTTCTTTTGGCTTAATTTGGATTAAAAGGGAAAATCTAAAGCAACAACCTGAAGAATTAAAACATATGACAATACATATAATTCGTATCTGTGTTTACAATCAAAGTAAGTAACCCGGCGAGAAGCCATGCCAGCGCACACACTGGCTCCCTCCCACAGGAAAGAGCTCAAAGGTATTAACTGAAAAACATATTCTTCAAAGGATACGTGTTCCATTAACTCCGGATATTTTAAAGTCATCTAGCAGTTGAACAACCATTTCTCTATTTGGATCATTAGGGTCTGAGTTGCGAACCTGCAACAGGGAAGCAGAATGTAGTCAAAAAGGGAGCATGACAAGAAGCCCAAGGTTCACGGCTATCGCAGCAAATATAACGGAGGAGTAAATACTCCAAGAAAAACCTCACATAATTCTGTAAGGTAAACAGCAAAAATCTTAACAGCTCAAATGGGCAAAGAACTTAAGTTGGCAATTCTGAAAAGGAAATACAGGGCATTTAAAGTGCTTTGCCTGAACACCAACGGACCCTGGCTCGGTCCTCGGCACCACACAGCAAGTGCCCCGAGCACTGCCAGGAGTATCCCTGAGCACTGGGAGATGGCCACCCCCAGCCCCAATATAATGAATTAGACTATTATTCCAATTCAAGCATTTTCCTACTCAAAAGTGAGACGCCAAGATTACCTGGCCCTGAGGAATCAGGGAATTCAAACAGCCTGTTAAGTAATGACAGTTCCTTGTTTTGGAGTGACATCCATCAGTGCTCAGGAGCATACCCGGCAACGTGACGGGGAAACGGCGTACCCAGGATCAAACCTGGGCCTGCAGCATGCTCCCCGCCCATCGAGGCACCTCTGGCCCAAGGAATGACATTTCTAACCACACGTAATTTAATTGAAAGGAAGCAACACACTGATTGGCCTTTTCCAGTTCTGGCAACGTCAGGGAACAGAACTCAGGGCCCGGGCCAAGCTACCATCAACTGCTAGGTTACACTCCACCTCTGGTTTACTTTTGGTCACAAATTCCTTACCTCACCAGAGGCCAGCACACTGAACAGTACTTTGTTTTTTTGGGTCTCACCTGGCAATGCACAGGGGTTACTCCTGACTTTGCACTCAGGAATTACTCCTGGCAGTGCTCGGGGAGACCATATGTGATGCTGGGAATCGAACCCGGGTCAGCCGCGTGCAAGTCAAACGCTCTAACCGCTGCTCTATCCGTCCAGCCCCTGAGCAGTACTTTAGAGCTCTATCGGTCCAACAGCCAACCAAATACTGTCATCTTCCTGCACCTTTTAAGGATGCACAGACGGTATGGTAAAAGTATCCAAGCTACAGAGTTCATATTTGGGATGCTTAACTCAGCACAGACTTACTGAGGATGCTTTGCAGTTCACACACAAGCAGATACTTACTGATTTCAGCAGCCGGATTTCATCAAGTGCTGTTTCAGTATAATGTTCAGCACTTTTAACTACTTTCATTGCTACAAACTTCTTCCCCCTATGAAACACAGACAGGCAATTAAGACCAAGTGTACTATCCTTCAGGAAGCCAAGATTTAGCTAACCCCGAGAGCCAGTGACAGAGCTACTACCATTCATTTCCTGGCTCCTTTCACTCACGCATATGCTACTTCTCTGTGATCCCCTGGACCTGTTTATTACACTAACTGGCCAGGTTTCTTTTACAGGAAGAAAATCTGTCATCAGGTCATGTGACCCACCAAGCTCTTTCCCCAATTTAAAATCTCCCTTCTGAATGTCTCCCTGAAATCAAGTGAAACCATGAAATGGGAATACTTCAGGGGAAAAATCCCACAGACCACGAGCATCCTTCATATCTGTATGGGAAAGAACTGAAAGGGAACTACACCCTCCTGTAAGAAACTAGACAGGAGAAACACTTGAGAGAAAGGATCACTCCTGGCGATGCCCAGAGGACCAATGTGGCGCTGGGGATTAAGCCAGGGTCAGCCACGTGCAAGGCAAGTGCCTTCCTATACTCTCCCCTCTGTCCCCGCTCACTGTCCATCCCTCTGTCCTCACTTGCTATACTATCCTTCTGGCCCTAGAGAGCAAACTTTTAGATAAACATTTAATGCTAATTGCTTGTGATTTGTACAAAGCTTCAAATATCTCACGAATTCAAATATAAGAAATTAATTTAACAAGCTCGTCTATGTTAGAAGTTCCCAAGCATATTTGACTTACCACAGGAAAAAAATTTTTTTTCCTTAGTGCTGCCTGATGGTAATCTACCTTCTTTAAGTGACAAAGAGAAAGCAACCATTGTACTTGAGGCTAATTACTCCCCCCACCCCTGTCCTGTAACTCCCCCACCCGCCTCAAGGGGTGGCATTTGGCATCAGGGGTATATGGCATCCCCAAAACTCAATGCTACTCCAGGGAGAAAAAATTACAAACATTTGTAGAACGCTGAATATGGGAGTTCCAAGTGCCTTCCTTTACAGAGAGGACATAGAGTCTCAATAACAAAATAATAATAATAATAATAATATCAGTCAAAATCAGCAAAATCAAGAAATCAGTCCTTAGAGCTGTCATCTGTGGAAAACAGTTTGAAAGTTTAGGCCTAGCCAAACTAACGAATCGGCCAGTCACTAGAACTTACTGAATATCCCATGACAACCACACTGTCGAAAAGTGTCCCCAGCCCAATTTTCGGATCACATGGTATCTCCCATTGAACAGATCTCCAATTTTCACAAGATGATAACCTCCTGGAAGGAACAGCAGGAAAGAGGCACGTAATTAACAAGAAAAAGTGTCTCACACCCCATTTCAATATTGACCAATCACATGTTTTAGTAACTCAAATTTTTTCATGGCTGTTTTGGGGCCACACCCTGCTCTGTGCTCGGGGCTCCATGCAGTGCCAGGGAGCAAACCTGGGCCCCCCACATGCAAAGCAGGAGGCCCAACCGTTAAACATTCTTAGCTGGAGGGACGGCTCGAGAGGCTGAGCACCTGCTTTGCCCACAGGAGGTCTGGGCTCCAACCCTGGCATCACCGGGAACGTAAGGACAACTGGGAGCAGCCCTGGACACCGCTGGGTGTGGCCCCCAAATAAACACCAACAGGGGCCTCGAGCAACAGTGCAGCGGGTAGGTGTCTGCCTTGCATGGAGCCAATCTGGGTCGATCCCTGGCATACCATATGGGCCCCTGAGGACCACCAGGAATAATTCCTGAGTGCAGAGCCAGAAGCAACCCCTGAGCAAAGTGAGGTGTGATCCAAAAAGCCAAAAACCAAAACAAAACAACCTTCCCCAAACAAAAAAAATTCCAACAAAAATGTTGTCAAGTCAGTCACCAGGTATTACTGAGCTCGCTACCAATAAATGAATAAATAAATAAATGAATAAATAAATAAAATATTGATTTAGAAGGGGTAAGGCATACTTTGTAGAACAGAGAAGTTGTGGCACATACACAATGGAATTCTACGTAGCCACAAGGGAAAAACAAGTCTGCAGTTCCTGGCAACCTGGGTGGAACTGGCAGGTATCATGCGGTCACGCTGGGCCAGCCAAGCCAGAGGCGAAGGACAAATACAGTATAAGAGGAATACATTAATAGATGCGTAAGTATCCCAGGCACTAGGATAGAGACCCTGAAATGGCAGGTAGGGGAACAAGGAGGCTGACGAGGAGGAACATGGGAGCACTGGTGGAAGATCAGGAGCACATACATGGGAGGTACGGACCATAGCTGTCAATCGACCAACAGAGGGGGAAGCCTGGGTTTCCCGGGAAGAAAGGTCAAACTGGAGGTGACCTAGGGACAATGGAAGGTCACAGGGTGGGAAGGGCATCATCAATACCACAGACAGACTACAACACTACTGTAACCCTATCACCTAAGTGCCAACTTTTTTTTTTTTGAAGTAAATAGATTTTACTTGGAGGGGTTTGGGGGAGGGGGGAGGAGAGAGAGAGAGAGAGAGAGAGAGAGAGAGAGAGAGAGAGAGATGCCCAAGAGAAAATGCAGGCTTCTCCAAGAGCGGGGAGAGCCCCTAGACACATCCCAGCATTAGACACGAAAGCATGAAAGTCCACATCTCAAGAGGGGAGATGCAGGCGCCATGTGTTCTCGGCTGCGTGGGCGCAAGCAGCACCCGGGCTCAGGCAGCATATGTGTCCTAAGCTCCAACTTTTTAAAGTCATCCTCAAACAACAACCACCCAGAAATGTCTCTAAAATCAACAACAAAAACAAAATAAAACAAATCTGGGGAAGACCACCAGTGATGGGAATGAAAGACATTGTGGTATTTTTCTCTGCCTGCTGAGAATGAGAAAGGTCTTTTTCTCCCTCCTGGATTTTCAATAAGATACACGGCTGTAAGTGGTTGCCCACAATTTCTGGAAAATGTCATGCAATAGGAAAGGGATGAGGCAGCTCCACGTTTAACAGGTTGATGCCGTCACTACAACCCGTGTTCATTCAACCACATTCAAGTGTGAGCCACTGATGGTACCTGCTAAATACCTAATATTCTATTTTAATGTATCCTAGCAATCATCAAGTGGGGAAAAGGTAATAAAAAGGTGTGTATGTTAATTATCACCCAGAAGGTAAACATTGATAACTTTTCCTCTCCCCCACACACTCCTCCAATTACTTGTTTCACTGATTCCATTATGACTTTTCTTTCTGAGACAAATGGGCTGTATCACTGTTCAGGGGAGAAAGAGTTAAAAACAAACATTAAACCGTTTAAACAAACCAAGCAAGCTAAGTCCTCCACACGTGAGGAAAGCGTGCCGGAGAAAGCAGACAGCACCAACCGTCTACAATGACACACCAGTCACATGAGAAACTGCACAGACGGAGCTGGTCGGCCTCAGCACTGCCCCTTGCAGGCTCACCTTTACAGTAGTCGTTAGGATCTTCTTGCTCATCATCATCAGATCCCAGAATCTCCTCCTCTTGCTCTGGTATATCACTCTCAGAGTGGGGCGCAGAGCCTCTGTGCTGAGTATCAGGTCTAAGGAAGAACACAAGCATAACTGTAAGAGAACGCAGAATCTTGCCAGGAGAAACGGCCGGTGTCACATCTCCAAAAGAACAGACACAGTTCCACGAATCTGTTCCATGAAACAAACACAGTTCCATGCATCTTCCCAGGCAGGCTGGTAGGATCTCTAGGCCTTCTCCGTCAGAAGGGGGAGGGCGGATTCCCCTTTCCGCCCAAAGCCAGGCCCGACACCCTCCGGCATAGACACAGCCCCGCTCCACAACTCCCAGTCAAACTGCCAAGTCACCAAACTCCCAGATCTACTGCCCACGACTGCGGCGGCTGACATCTCAAAAATTTCATACCAGCAAGCAGTCCAGTAGGGTCACAGCAAGAGCTGGCAGAAGCACTGAGCCCAGTAAGCCTGACTGATAATGCGGGACACTCCACTAGCACTGACCAGCAGAGGAGCGCCTCGGGCTGGGACATTAGGAACACCACTTCAGCAAAAACGGTCATCACATATTACTCTTACTGATAAGTTTTGATAATGCCATTTGCCTTTGTGTTGTAATAACATGAAACAGATGTGTGTCTGCAAGGGGGCGGGCTGGGGTGGAGGGAGGAGCACACACTGGTAGTGGGCCAGCCACGTGCAAAGCAAACGCCCCACCTGCTGTGCCATCATTCTGGCCCAGTCTGACTCTCACTATTTTGGGGGCCACATCTAGCAGTGCTCAGGGGACCATTTGGAGCGGCAGAGATCAAACCCAGCCAGCCATGCATGTAAGGTGACTATCTCAGCCCTTTTACTATCTCTTTGCTCCCCAGACACAGAACAAACCAATTATTAAAGCATGCCCAATTTTTAAAAATGTTTGGGAAGAATGAAAATTAAAGTTACACAAATATTAATTTGACGGAGCTTACGTAATTCTCTATGTACACTTATAAGTAATTTATTAACACAAGAGTTTGTACTTCATGGCATAATTATTTATATTTTATTTGTTTTTATTTTTTAGCGAATCACCATGAGGTACAGTTACAGACTTATAAACGTTTCAGTCATACAGTGATCGAGTACCATCCCTCCACCGGTGCCTGCTCTCCACCACGGATGCTCCCAGCACCCCCCCCCCCCGCCTCTGTGGCAGGCACATTCCCTGTTACTCTCCTTTAGGGTGCTGTGGTCCGCAATGCAAGTATGGAATGGCCATCATAATCGGTCTATAGTCTACTTACTTTCGGCACTCAAAGCGTAATTTTTAATTACCTAGTTAGGCAAAATTCAAATATTTGATATTCTGCAGAACTTTTATGACCCCAGGCATTCCTTTTTTTTGGGGGGGGGAGGGGAGGTTAGTGACAACACCTGGCTGTGCTCAGGGGACCACGTGGGAAAGCAGGGATTGAACCCTGGCCTACCAACAAGGGGCGCTACGTGGGTGCAGCCCCCCCATTCCCCTGCCCCTTAATAAAACCTTTAAAACAGTTAAAACTAATACTGAGGGTTTCGGGGTGACATGTCAGAGTTCTAGCCAATTGATTTCTCAGGTGAATGAAGCAGTACCACTAGCTAACCAACTGCAAAAGTAGTAAAAATAAAAAGTCTTACTTACGCTAGGGGAGAGTTCGAGAACTTTTTTTTGTACAGAGTAACCACACAAAAGCTCAAAGCAGAACAAAGGGACGTGAGGGCACCTGGGGCGGCTGCAGGAGCTGCCCTCCACCTTCCTCGTCTTGGAGAACGAGCAGGACAGACAGCAGAGCCGCAGACTAAGGTCTCTGTCTGCCCCCCCCCCAAGCAGTGCTCAGTGGCTCAGTGCTCAGCGCCGTCTGGAGCACCGGCCTCCTGCTTGCCGACAGCAATGCGCGGGGACCACCAACATGAACCTTTTGAACATCAAGAGGCCGAAACATCTGAGAGAGCAGCCCAGCTCTTCCGCAGGGATGGTCTGTGGGGAACGAAACCTGGGTCAGCCTGCGTTAGAAACTCACCCCAGCTGCTGTGTTTATTACCTATTATCTCCTGGTCCAAAAAATTATCAAGCTATGCATTACTTTGCTATTGTTAGTCACAATAACATACACACACTACATACATACACACACACACACACGCTTATTTTTCACTACTACAGCATAATACTGTTATACTAGTAGCTTTTGGGAGAAACCACTTCGAAATGGGGATATTAAGGGCTTCATTCTTAAGGAAGGGAGGTACCCTAATTGCATTTTATTTTTCATTTGTCTGAAATTTCTATAACCTTGCTCTGAATGGAGCAGGGCAAGGCCTCAAACCGTTTCAGAATGTTCTTGCAAGCACTGTAGGAATGCACAGGGTCACTCCAGACCCCAGCACGCTGGAGGCTTGCCACGGGCACCCTAAGTTTCACTAAACCATTTGCCTTCTGAGCTCGAGGGACAGTCCGGGGAGGCTGAGGTAGAATGGGATTTCTTTGCACAGGGATATACTGACATTCGCTAACCACTTTCATATTCACATCAACCACACCTACTGTATCAATCACACTTCTAGTTGGTTACTTTCAATTTGGTGTTGACTGTGGTACATTGTAATCCTTAAGTTACTGCGGTATACTGCAGGGAAGAAAAAAATACATAGAGGTCACCGAGAACTAGGTAGAAAGAAGCCAGACAGTGAGGAAAAGTTCCAAACAGCTCGAACTGGAATCCACCACTAACTTAACACCCTCCCACAGGCCGAGAAATCGCCAGCTGTTGCTGGCTGAGCCGTCCAGCCTCTCAGTCTCTTGCACCAGCACGGGACTGCTCCAATCTGACCATAATATCACCAGCACTCCTCCCCGCTCAGCGCTGTTATGTTATTTATATGCATTTATGTATAATTACAGTCTATGTAAGTCTATTCCCTAATTCTGCCTACTGAGATTGGTGGAATGAAAAGGAGTGACCAATAAAATTTAGCAAAGCAGCAAATAAAAAATATTTGGAATTAGACCAGTTTTCCAGACTTGTTTTGCCGAGTGTCCCATCCTCCCCCCCAAAAAAAAACCCAGAAAACATACCCCAAATTGCAGCTGAGGCTACGACCAGTGTTAGCAACTTTGGGGAACAGAGCTAGGTGCTGGTTTCTCAATAAAATCTCAGGACCAACACAAAGGGATGTCTGAAGAAATGAATTTTTTTTTTTTGCTTTTGGGGTCACACCCGGCAATGCTCAGGGGTTACTCCTGGCTCTGCATTCAGGAATTATTCTTAGCAGTGCTTGGGGGACCATATGGGATACTGGGAATCGAACCCGAGTCGATCATGTGCAAGGCAAACTCCCTACCCCCTGTGCCATGGCTCCAGCCCCGAAATGATTTTTTTTGGGGGGGGGCATATAATGTCTGTTTGGGGGCTCACCCACAATGCTCAGGGGTCCATACTCAGGGTGTCAGGGATTGAGAACCAGGGTCAACCACGGGCAGGACAAGCTACTTTCCTGCCACAATACTGCGTGGTTCCCTGGAAGACTCTTGTCCAGGACAGGGGATGCACGAAGAGACCGGAAGTGCTTGTTTAAACAGAAGCTAAGGGCCATGATGTATGCTGAAGAAATAAAATCAACGGTAGCAAGTGAACTCTTGATTAAGTTCTGAATCTGAAAATGACACAAAAGGGTCTGAGACTAGAAAACATAAATATGGTCTGACTTATTTGGTGACACTGAATGATAATATTCATCACGTGATGCACACCTAGTGCTACATAGGGGTCCACAGGCAGTAGGTGGGATTGGAACCAGGGTCAGCTGTATGCACGCAAGCAAATGCTGTACCTCCTGTAATACTGTTCTCATTTCTTAGGTGAGATGCTATGTTATTAAAAGAAAATGCTACTCTTAGAGGGTACATACTAAATATTTAGAGGTGATGAATCATGGTATGTGCAATTTCCAAATGGTTCGGCAATAAAAAACAAACAAACAAAAAACCTACTGCTGAAACAGCTTTATTCATAAAGGCTCCCCTTTGGAAATAACCCAAGTAAACATCTAAACTCTAGTCTAAATTCATCGAAAAACTGAATGGATAAAAAGATAAACAAATTTTGGTTATATACCAAGTAATGTGTTAATAAACATGAGCCCACAAAACATGGGTGGAGCCCACAATCACCTGTCAAGTAAAAGTCAAACACAAAAGAATACTATAAATGTAATACATTTATAATAAAGTCCCGAAAATGTAAACTCATTTCTAAAGTCTTTTAAAAACTTATTTTTTTGAACCACCCCTGGCCATAGTACTATCCCTGGTCCCTTTAATGTCAGTTCTTGAGTTATTTCTATAGCTTTAAATTAGAAATCTCTGAAGCATTAGTACAGCAAGTAGGGAGTTTGTCTTGTAAGCCACAGATTCAAATTCAATCCCCAGCATCCCATGTGATCCCCTAACACCACCAGGAGTAACCCCTCGGCATTAGAGATGTTAAAAAGTATGCAAGAATGGTGAAGGACTTAAAACTTTTTACAAATTTGGGGAGGGTGTTTGCCTTGCACAAGGCCGACCTGGGTTCGATTCCCAGCATCCCATATGGTCCCGAGCATCGCCAGGAGTAATTCCTGAGTGCAGAGCCAGGAATAACCCTTATGCATTGCTGTGTGACCCAAAAAGAAAAAAAAATATTTCTAACTACCAAACTGCCAGAAATTTGTAACATTCTGTTGGCAAACGAACACTCTGGTACACTACTTGTAAGAATGTTTAATAATTCAATCATGCTGAAAGCAAATCTGGCCAACACTTGGTAAGAACATCCACAGGATGGATCTTTATCTGCTTTATGAATGAGAAAGGTCTGTATGCAGGGACAAGAGTGATATTCAGAATATATTCAACTGAGAAAAAAAAAAAAGGATCACCTGTCTTATGATACCTTCCACATACAAAGAAGTGAAAAAAAGACACGCTGTTTAAACAAAGACCAGTGGAGGGTTGGAGCGATAGCACAGAGGGTAGGGCGTTTGCCTTGCACGTGGCCGACCCGGGTTCTAATCCCAGCATCCCATATGGTCCCCTAAGTACCGCCAGGGGTAATTCCTGAGTGAAGAGCCAGGAGTCACCCCTGTGCATCGCCAGGTGTGACCCAAAAACCAAAAAAAAAAAAAAAAAGACCAGTGGAAGAGAATCCAGAAATTTAAAGACAGGGAGCTGGAGCGATAGCACAGCGGGTAGGGTATTTGCCTTGCACGCAGCCAACCCCGGTTCTTTGATTCCCAGCATCCCATATGGATCCCCGAGCACTGCCAGGAGGAATTCCTGAGTGCAGAGCCAGGAATAATCCCTATGCATCACTGGGTGTGATCCCAAAAGCAAAAAAAAAAAAAAAAAAAAAGAAAGAAATTTTAAAGACAATGGGGTGTCCGGGGAATGAGAATGCATCTGCATAGTTCATTCTTCAGAGTCACGGTAATGGACCCTACCACCCCCCAAGTACGTACAAGATGATGCCAAAGTGGAACAAAATGTTAACAAATGAACCCTCACTGCATGCCAAATGTCGCCATTATTGGTTTTGACATTCTGTAAAAAAAATTTTACATGCAATTTTTGGTTTTGGGACACACCCAGTGGTGCTCAGGGCTTACTCCTGGCTGAAACCGTATGTGATTCCGGGACTCAAGCCCAGAGTGGCCACATGCAAGCACGGCGCCCTTCCCAGCGTATTACCCTCCAGCTCCACACACCATTTTCTAACTTTTACCGGCCCCTCCCAACAAATTCAATCTTCTCTTTCTTTTCCACATACACCTCTACACTTTCTCCTACTCCCTCACCCACTGCTAGTAGGAACAGTCAATTGGCAAATCTGAATCAATTACTCACCTTACAACAATGTTTCATTTCATATTCTGGTGACTATATTGTGATTAAGTGTTTATTTTAAGCACTTAGATGCAAATGGCACATAACGTCTGCAACTTAATAACAGTTTTTTTAATCTAAGTACCTGAGTAGCCAACTTTATTTTCTGACACACTCACACTTACGGCAAACAGCCACTAGATGGAGCTGTGACCTCTTAACTTTTTAATCGCAGCAGCCTGGCTTTCAGAATCAATTACACTTAAGTTAAAAAAAAAAGGAGACCTTTAACAAAATGCCAATATTAAGCAGCTACTACACTCAAACATATGTTTTTACAATGGTCTATAAGTCCATGATCTGGTTTTCCACTGCCCCTCACCTCATTTTTCTTCCTTAGGTCTGTGATAACTTCCACACTCCCCTCATCCCCACTCTTAACCTGCTTTATTTAATTCTCGATGTCCTCACTCCCCACACTCCCAGACTGTAAGGCTACCTACCTGTCCCAAATGCTCAGCAAACGCACCTCTCTTTCATCTGTAACTATTAATCATCACTGTGTAACTAATGTCTGTTATAAACCCTCCCCTCAACCCAACCAGTTCCCTAATGAGCTGGGTTGTGAAGCACTTAAAATGTCAAGCACTGGATTTATACTGGATTTATGCTGAGTTAGTCGGCAAGAGACTTAAGCAATGAAGTTGACCCTAAAAAATGTGGTGCTTTAGGTCAGACAGGCACTTTTCACATCTCTGGAAATGCAGTCAACAAGGGAGAAACAGAGTCCCTCAGTCTTGATCACGTCCACATTCTAGCATTAGGTGAGAAAGATTCAGAAGGGACAGAGTATGCTGATGAAATTTTAAGTAGATTTGAGACATTGGAACAAAACGGTGAGAAATGCTAGTTAAGTCTGAAATTATTGAACATAAAATAAGCTTAGGAATTCATTTGAAGTTGGGATGGTCTTAGGATTTTGCTAACTTGAAAAATGGACTGCAAAAGCAATCTTCAAAACTCCACTGAGCTGTAAACCTCAGCCTTTTGTTTCTTTCCATTCTGAAGAAAAGAAGAACTGCAAGATCACTAGCCTAGAAAGTTTCTGAAGTCCACATTTTGGGTTTAATTGTGTCCAATCCCCCCCCCCACCTCAATATAATCAAGCCCTTGCCTCCAGAGTGGTGAGCCTCTGACCAAGTAAAGGTGAGGTCACTAGGGTGAGCCCCAACACAACAGAGATCCGCTCATATCTGCTGCTGAAGGTGCCCACCTGCGGTACTTGTTAGGGCACCCCAATACACTGGTACAGACATACAAAGATCTTTCTTTGTAACACTCAACTCACTCAACCATACGTCCCTGGGAGCCAGCTGAGTGTTTAAGGAATCTCTACCCAACGACAGAGTACGCAGGGTACTTGACCTGATGTAGAATTTCAAAAGGTACTCTCTTGAGGAATTAAAAATAATTTTTAGTCATAGCAATTCACCTTTTTTTTTTCGGTTTTATTTTTTTTCTTGTGCCACACCGGACAATTTAGGATCCTCACAGTGCCCTGGGGACCTTATGGGATGCTGGGACTGAGTCCATACTGGGCAAGTGCAAGACCTGCCTCACCCCTTCCTGTACTTTATTTCCAACACTGTTAACATCAGGGTTCCACGCACACAGCACCCCAATCCACAGCCTCCACCCAGTGAGGAAGATAGTCAAGACCATACACGGTCTCAACAAATACTAAGTTTTCCTAACCATCTTTTCTACGTAGGTCCTCTTGACAGGCGGTTTTTTCTTTTTCAAATTGACATAACATTTGCACATCTGATTTTATCTAAATTTAACTTCTGAGGCATATTAACCTCAACTCGGGAAAGCCAGACTGAATTTAGCAGTTGAGTGTTAGGCTTCTGGGGATGTTACAGAGTAACTGAACATAGCCTGGCCCTGATCTCTGGGCAACTATGTGCCAAACTAGATTTGCCAGATATAAAAACCAGTGGTGTGACACAAGATTGGTTTAGTAAGAAGTGTCACTAGAAAGCCAAAGGTCACCCTCTCTAACATCAGGAAGAAAGCACCAGGCAGTAAGGAGACCTCCCAGGGCCCAGCAGGGGCCAGCCACTAGGCACAACTGCACCCGCAGAACCGAGCCCCTATAGTGCAGCACTCGACTCACGAAGCACAGACCCCTCGGAGAGTAAACTCATGCATGCACTTACACCTCAAAACATGGGCACCAGTTAATATCCATGACCATTTTTGGGGTTACCTGTGGCAGAGGGACACCCCGTGGCGGGGTGGGGTGGGGTGGAGGGCACCAGGCACCCCCCCACACAATGGCCTGGCCCCAGGGCCCCCCGAATCAAGGCTTGAGTTCTATCAGCTAAGCCACACCCCCAGTGCCCCTGCAGAGAAAAAAGGATGAATACAATTCCTACGCATGCTATTCTCAGAGGCAGCGGAAAGAAGTGTCAAGGGAGTTACCACCAAGTACCTGTGCTGAGACTCTGAGGTCTGTGATCAAACTGTTAAGTTGAAAGGACATTCAGAACATTCACAGGCTGGAGAGCAGCACCACAATTAAGCAGAGAGAAGGCCCAGTTACCCATGAACTTATCATCAAATAAGGCGACACTAAGTATTCCAGGAAAAGAAAAGTTCACAAGATCACCCCTAAAAGGACCAGTGGTTTTGCACACATGAAAGTTCCTACTCATTCCAAAGAATTCTCAACTTGGACAAATTAATAAAGATCATCAATGTGACTCATTGTCCTTACATCCACCTCAGTTCACTATTGTTTGGGAGCCGGAAACATTAAAAGCTCAACCAGGGGCCTGAGCAACAGTGCAGCAGGTAGAGCGCCTTGCTTGTGGCCGACCCGGGCTTGATCCCAGACACCCCATACAGACCCCCCAAGCAACCCCAAACAAAGTTCTCAACCAATTTTTTAAGCTATCCTAAAATATCTATGATATTTTTCTATTACTACACTGCAGATTTTACTTTAATTTGATCAATTTTTTTTCTTATTAGTAACCGTTTGTATCTCCATTGGTAGAAATCACTGGAATAAATTTTGGATCTTTAGAGCCCATCATGCCAGTTTTCATGTTCAACCTCTTTTCTTCTCCCTGACCCACCCTTAAGTCAGCTTCGGCCCTTTGTACTTTTATCAAAAGAGAAAAGACTTTATTATCAGTTACCTGTACTTAAATATGAATGGACTGGTGGTGCTTTTTATTTACTTCTTCCAACCATGTTGCATATCCAGTTTTCTAGTTGGCAGGGTACTGTACATTGGTGCATGTTAGCCTTTACCCTCCATGAACTATGAAACCCGTGAAGTAGGGAATATGGAAGCATACACCAAATTCGAACAATTCAGTAAGAGTCAGTGAACTGTGGATGTTCTGAGAAACAGTGGATCACTTCATCTGTATGGTATCAAGGTTCCTAAGGGAAGATTAAAGATGAGTATTCAAATAGAGAAAAATGACAATTGGCCAAGAAGATGATGAAGAATGCAACAATCTGGACAAAGGGCCAACTGTAAGAAAAGGCAGACCCTGTCTGGGGGATGTATCTCGCCTTGCTTTTTCAGATTGTCTTTGATACCTTTTGTCAGAATTTGAAGTTTCTAGCATAAAGACTGCGTATGTATTATACAGCAGAGTCTCTTGCCCCCGAACTTGGCTGTCTTCACCGGAGCCCCTGGGGTGGGGGGTGGGTTGAGTTTCCATTTCCGTCCCCAGCCCCAGCAGAGCCCTGGCAGCCCAAGACCTTCAGAACCCAGTCACGGCTATGCACAAGGCCCCTTTCCACACGTTCGGATGAGTCTCACGCATGAAGGAACCGGCAGAGGAACCCAGGTGTGTGGTACCCGGGGCTGAGATCTCCAAGCCTGCTCAGGGACTGGGCCTCTTCCGCCCAGATCCCACATTTTCCTGTAGCTAGGCAGTCACACCCAGAAACTGCTGCGTTGGGGGGGGGGGGGTTTCGTAATCCCATCAACAGCCAACATCCAGAGACTATAAAACCAAGCTCCCGGAAGCCACATCTGATAGCCTAATTCTCCCTCTGGGAGAACCTAGCAAACTCCCCATGGCGTATTCATATGCCAAAACCAGTAACAATTCCCTCTCATTCCTCTGACCCTGAAAGAGCCTCCAATGCGGCACTGTTGGGAAGAAGGAGTAAAGAGAGGCTTCTAAAATCTCAGGGCTAGTTCGAATGGAGATGTTACTGAGACCGCTGGAGAAAATCGACAATTTGGATGATGATGATGATTTCTTAAGACAATTAAGCCATCAATAAATTTACTGCAAAGTAGCAATGAATTAAACTTGGAATTAGTTTTCACCTAAGGCACATAATGTTACAAATGAAGGATTTTTATTTATCGAGCTCCTGCTAATTGTGTCCAGTGCCATCATATTTAAAATAGAACCCTGGCACTGAAGACTATGGCAGAGACTATAAGCTACAGGCTGCTTATACTAAATGCTGTCATTTCACCACAAAACGTATATTCACAGAGATTTAAAAATTAAACATGAGCCTGAGCTGACAGTACAGTGGGCAGGGCGCCAACCAGGCTGCCTTCCAGCATCCAGTCCCCTGCAGCCCACGAGAATGATCCCTGAGCAGAGCTCTGAGCACTTCTGTACATATATAATAAATAATGAGATTAAACAGATTTCTAGTGTCTCTTGAAAAAAATACGTGATGATCTGGCTACCAATGGTCCCGTCTTGGACAACCAGCATGCAGCAAGAAGTCTTTTCCTGAGATGTGAAGAATGCCCACTCCACGCACCTTCATAATTACTGCTTTCTTTGACTCATTCATCGCACGCTTTATAAAGCCACATTCTAAAAAGAAATCAATGCCATCATAAATCACATGCGATGTTCTTTTTATGCCACAAATGCAAGTTCTGCAAGATTTGGAATCTTCAAAAAAGCGTAAGGATAGGGCCAAGAGATATGGTTGTGTAAGTGAGGTCGGGAACTCCGTCCCCAGCACCACCTCGGGCTGCTGCCCAGGAAGGCCTGCGGCGCCTCTGGTGTGATTCCCCCCACCCCCCGCCTCGCCCCACTACCGCAGAGAGGGCACCCAGTGTTCTGAGAACAGCAAACAGCAAGGGGGAAAAGGGAAACAGACAAAACAAGCCAGTAATAATGAAAGCAAAAGGAAACAAATCAAACTGCTTACCCTGTGGTAGCGCAGACAATCACAGGGCAAGAAAGTAGCTTATAACAAGTCAATTACTCCGCTAGCAAAAGGAGAAACACATGCCAACAACATCAGTAGCTTTCTCAGTACTTATTTTTGGTGACAGTGAGGGGCACTGCCGGACTATTTTGTTTTTAGGGGAAAAAGAAAACGAGCAATCACGTTGGTGCGACTGAGACACGGGCCTTCCTTCCCAAGTCTGAAAGAGATGGAAAATACCAAGCCCCAAGTTCACAGACAGAAGCCTCTTGGTCCTTTTCCGGTTGGTTTGAAGGCCACCCCTGGCGGGGCTAGAGGGCCATAATGGGTGCCAGGGATGGAACCCGGGCAGGTTCCTTAACCTGACCTATGTCTCTCGGGTCCCCTTTAAGTATATAACAAACTCATGTTTGTTTTTTTCCCCGGGTCTCCCTCTCATCCCAACTCCTATTTTTTTAAAAGAAAGGGGAAAAAAACTTACTTCCTAGTTCTAAACTACAGAAGAGGCCTAGAACAATGATTGACCCAGAGGGAATAAGCACTTTAGGTGCTGAGAGATTGTGATCGCCAAAAGTCAATCCCACTAAAGAACTCTTAAGAGAAAGGGCTATTTCCTGGTATTGGGCAAAAAAACGTACAGGATAAGTCTGAACAAACTGTCCTACTAGATAACAACAATGCAACCAAAGATGGCTCAGGGCAAGCCAACTGGACACAGTCACGATCCAAGGAATTCCAATTGGCCAAACACGGATAACAAAAAAACAAAACAAAAAGTTCATGAAAGCTAAACCCAAGAAGCTTAGTTCCTGGGGCTGGAGTGATAGCACAGTAGGTAGGGCGTTTGCCTTGCACGTGGCCCACCCGGGGTTGATTCCCAGCATCCCATATGGTCCCCTGAGCGCCTCCAAGGATAATTCCTGAGTGCAACACCAGGAGTAACCCCTGTGCATCGCTGGGTGTGACCCAAAAAGCTAAAAAAAAAAAAAAAAAAAAAAAAAAAAAAAAAAAAGCAGCTTAGTCCCAAAGACCACATACTATACACTAGCTGACAGAGGGGCTAGAGTAATAGCACAGCAGGTGGGGCATCTGCCTTGCATGCGGCTGACCCGGGTAATTCCTGAGTGCAGAGCCAGGAGTAACCCCTGAGCATCGCCTGGTGTGACCCAAAAAGCAAAAAACAAAATACACTAGACAACATACCCAAAACAAGCCAATCCACAGAAAGAGAAAGATTAAGGTTTACCTAGGGTCGGAGCTGCCGGGAAGTACAAGCAGCAAGTGAGAATGACTAATGGATTCAGGATTTCTTTTTAGGGTGACAGAACATTTTAAACATGAGATCTGATGGTTGCATAACTCCACTCAATTGTGTATCTTAAAAGGGTGAACTGTGTGATGTGCAAATCACCCCTCCATAAAGCTATTACCCCCTCCCTCAGCCTCAGCTGTGAGGGGCTGGTGTCTATAATTCTGAATTTGTATAAAAAAATTTTGTCATTTTGGGAAAACGTTTAGAACTCTAGCTCATTATTTTGAAAACTGGCAGCTTTCAAGCATTCAATTCTGTGTCTCCTATATATGAACTGTTGCTCTGGGTAACCAAAGAGAAGTCAGGATCTTATTATAGCAGTATTACAATGAATAAATTAAGTAATAGAATAACACCATTCTGTAACCTTAAATGATCCAGGCAATGAATTTGTGAACATTAATAATCACAAAAAAAGACCTGTAGGTGCTTTCTTACAGAAATATTGAAAAGTCTAGCACAACCAATATTTTTAACTAGCAGAGAAATCTGAACAATGATTAGATATTTGATACTAAAAATTTATGTTAAAAAACATTAAGGGTGGGGCTGGGAGATGTACAGGGGCTGAGTAAGGCACTTGCCTTGCATTGGGCAGGAGAGAGAAACACGCTGGCAATGGCCCCCAGGCCCCGGCAGGTATGGCCCAACACCTGCCCAAAGCCCCCACCCACGCTAGTGTTTTTTTAGGTGTTGACAACAGTACTTGCAGTTATGTTTTTAAAACCCCATACATTTAAAACGATACTATTTTCTTTAACATAAGAAGGGAAATAATAATTGTTAAAGGTAATGTAGATACACAATGATTTTCTTAATTTGGTATGTATTTAACATTTGCCATTACAAAATACAAAATATTGCTCATTCTATTACATCACTAGAATTACATTTCACAAAATCCAAAAAGGAGTATATTTCTTTGTCCATTTTATATCTCTGACATATGTTAATGCTGTGTCTGTTACTTTTTTGGGGGGTGGGGGATCACAACACAAATAATCAGCTAAAAACAGCATCTCAAATTTGGGGCTGGAGCAATAGCACAGTGGGTAGGGCGTTTGCCTTGCACGTGGCCGACCCGTGTTCGATTCCCAGCATCCTATATGGTCCCCTGAGCACCGCCAGGGGTAATTCCTGAGTGCAGAGCCAGATGTGACCCAAAAAGCAAACAACAACAACAAAACCCAAAAAAACCCCAGCATCTCAAATTCAATTAAAAATATATGTATATATGTATGGTTGTCATACTTCTCCTTAACTAAACATTATACCTGAAAAGTAAAAATTCTAAAAGTTTTGTGGTTATCTGAATTCTCATTCATTTTTTTTTTTGTTTTTGGGCCTTACCTGTCTGTGCTCAGGACTTACTTCTGGCAGGGCTCTGGGGAACATATGGGTACAAAGGATGCAATCTGGGCGAGCAGCATGCAAGGCAAATGTCTTCCTCACTGTCCCATCACTCAAGCCCCTATCTGAATTTCCTTACTTGCTTAGAATTATACTGGCAGCATTAAAATATTTTAACCAATACGGAAATGAACTTATCCCCAAACTAGCATTAGTCGTAGAGAAGATTTGAAAGCCTGAGGAAGTCTACTTAAGGAAGTCTACTTAAGGTGAGGGAAAAAAATTGTATTTGCTCCACCAGGTCTACAATATACAATAAAAACTAATCCTACTTGTTCAGCCTGTCTTGTCTAAGGAAGAGGACAAATTTTTTCCTAACAAGGGCACCTCTAGAAATGAGTCTTGCAATTATATACCTTAGTGGAAGTTTGGTTTAATTAAATTTTAATTTAATTGAGATCAAATTAAAATGCTATGGATTTCTTTAAAAGATATGGCAGCTGACACAAATTTTCAAAGGTAAAAAAGCAAAAGATAAATCGGTCACATTTTAAGAAGTCAAAATCTTGGAACACTAACAATGAGAAATACAAATCCGTCACATAACCAAGGATATATTAAAAGTGCTTCCGGGGGAGAGGGAGAGAAAAAAAATCACTAATCCATTCAAGTGGACACACTAACAAACACCCCCAGGCTGGCCCCCTCAAGGCACCTGACCTGCGGGTGTGAGGTCTGGACCCTGCTATAGGGCTGTGTGCTCTCGGACCCTGAGCAGGTAATGTGGGAGCCCCTGTCCACAAGTGTGTGGCCCATCAGGGACATCACAATTAGAGAAACACGTGCAAGCAAGTCCCCACCCCTTAAAGCACATTGTATGGCCCCACAAAGTTCCCTGGTCGTGGCAACAACAATGACTAAGAGAAAGGGGGTAAATCACATACAGGATTTCTCCTAGATTACCAAGAAACAATGGCCAGTCTCTGCTAAGCAGGAGATCTCCCACCACCAGCACTGGAGTCTGAGCAGCAACCACCTCCCCCTCCACTTCTCCACCCTCTTTATCATCTTCCCCCCTTCTAAAAAAACCTTATCGCCTGACATATTATGTAATTACACCTACTGTTCAGTCTGTCTTACCCCATGAAAATAAAGTTCCTAAGGGCAGGGATGTTTTCTTTCACTGCTGTATCATAAACATGGAAACCAGTGCCGGGGACAAGGTGTTTAAACCACTTGTTTAATGACTAGATGTGAACGGGTTAAGGCTTGAGAAACCACTGCTAACATCAAGTAAAAACCCAAACCAAAACCACCACAGCAGTTCTAGTGAGATCACTTCTTTGACTTGGTGCTACTGAGGGTTAGACCCAGAGCCTCACACATGCAAGGCAGGTGCTGCAGTCACACCACCTCCAAGAACTCATTCTAAGGAATTAACTGCTGATGTGAGCAATGCATATTCAAGAGAAAAGATCTTTTACCTTAGCCGTGAATTGTGAGAAGCTGAAAACACTGCACAGTGGAACATTCAAAGCGAAGCTGAATCATTAATGCTATGAAAAATGTTCACTGGAGAAAAAACTCAATCATCCCATTTTTGGTCTTTTAAAAAAAAGAGATCGAGAAGATGATATCCATGTTATAAGCCAGGGAGAAAGCACAGGGTTGGGCTACCAGAGCATCACAGGAGGAGGTGGCCTGGGAAGACGCTTGCGCAGCTGAGTTCGAGCAAGAAGTGGCCCCAGGGCCCTGAGCAATGCCTGGGAGGCCAAAACAAAAAAGCGTAACACCTACCAGAAAAAGAAACCATATACACATTATTAGAAACTGAACTATGGCATATCCACTTAATGAACGTGAGATATTTTGTGGGTGGGTAGGGCAGGCCTTTATCAGTCCTGGTGGTGTTGGGGGGCCATGCAGAGTTGGGGAGATAAAGCCAGGGTCTGCTATGTGCAAGACAAGTGCCCTGCCCACTGTACTATTTATCTCTGGCCCTGATTTCTACACATGCAAGGCATGCGTTCTACAGCTGAGTCATATGCCCTCTCATATGTTCTGATGCAGAATCAATTCTGTAACAGGGAAAAAGGCATAACTAAAAATGTAGTGTGGATTACGTGAACAGACATAGAACAAATTTCTATGTTTGTTTTGGGGGCATATCCAGCGGAGGGCAGGGCAATTTACTCCTTGTGGGCTCAGGGGGCATTTAAGGTGCCAGGAATAGAAGCTGGGTCAGTCACGCACAAGGCAAACACCCTAACCACTGTTCTATCCCTCCAGCCTCCGTACAACCAATGTCCAAAGTACAATGGTGTCAGAAGTATCCAATGCCATACATAAAGTGAAAAATCAACATTCCAGCCGATGTCAGAGACCGGCAGAGGTGCCATGAGGCCAGAGAGTCGAGTTGAGTTCATGCACATGCTCTGGTCGAGTCCCAGGAACTAATTCAGGCTGCTCCCCAGGCAGTGTTATCAGAGCCGGCCACCACCCTGCACTGCTCGGTGTGGCCCAAAATAATAAGCCCCACACCATGTTCCTTAAAATTATGGAATCCCTGGGCTGGAGCAATAGCACAGCGGGTAGGGCATTTACCTTGCATGCAGCTGACCTGGGTTCAATTCCCAGCATCCCATATGGTCCCCTGAGTGCAAAGCCAGGAGTAACCCCTGAGCATCGCCAGGTGTGACCCAAAAAAGCAAACAAAAACAAAAACAAAAACAAAACTAAACTATGAAATCCCACCTGGAGCTCCAGTGCCCAGAAATAACTTCCAAATGAACACAGACCATGTCCATTTGTAAAGGCTTCGTAACTACGGACAGGTAAGGCACAGCTATCGATCCCAAATGCAGAGCCAGATGCTCGGAGAGAGCCACAGCCGGTGTTCTTCTAGAGGCAAGTACACTGAAGCACGAAAAGGTGCCCCCAAACACGCTGCTCCTGTTCTCTCAGTTCCCACCAGATATTTCTCTTCAGACACAAAAAGACGGGCTGCTTGGAAACAACCCCGCCAGTGCCCAGAGCTCTGGGCTAGATCAGACAGACCTGGGCTGGAATGGCTGGTTCTACAATTTTCAGGGGAGTCATCCAGCAAATACCAGTTCCCTTACCTGTACAGTAACAGTATCACCAACTGTTTGTTTTTTTTTTAAGTTAAGAGTATCGGGTATCTGAAGCAGTGGAATGAGAAGGGAAATCTTCAATTAAATTAACTGAAAGCTCCCCAAGTCCAATCTTTCAGCACAGTGAATGAACCCAAGGCAAAGGAGCAGAAGCCCTGGACTCTGGGGCTGCCCGAGTGGCCACTTCACAGCGCCAGTGGTGGCAGTTCACGCACAGGGTCCCAGTCAGGGGGGCTGCAAAGCCTTCCCACCTACTCTGAATATTCCGCACATTCTATTTACTGTTCGACTTCTCAATGCAAATGTTAGTTGAGACACATCCTCAACGCTAAAAATGTCTTTTATTATTATCAGGCCCTGATCAGTTCTCTAGTTTTTAAGACTAAACTAGCAGTTCTAATACACTGAAGTCCCCTTAAGTAATTCAAATCCAAACTGCTAAAAAGCAGCAAGTCAGAATTAAAAACAAACAAGCAAACAAAAAACCAAATGACTAACTCCGAAGACCTTCTTCCTCCAGATCTTCTAACTGGCAAACCACAGGCTGACTTTGCAGAACGGCGGTATTGCGGTAGTCAGGAGAACAGCGAGGAATCAGAATCAGGATGGGCTTCTGCTACAGGACCCTAACCAAGTTAATTCGATTTCAGTTAACCTGAAAGGAAGCTTGCCAAAAAAAAAAAAAAAAAAAGACAATTATCAATAAAAACTGGAAAAGAGTTTAAAATTAAAAAAAAAAAGAAAGAAAGAAAAAACCTCTAAAGAACAGGTAAGTGGGGAGGTCCATTCACATTTATTTTGTGAAGTCAAACTGGTGCACAATTGGGGCTGGAGCAATAATACAGCAGGTAGGGCGTTTGCCTTGCATGTGGCTGATCCGGGTTTGATTCCCAGTATCCCATATGGTTCCTCGAGCACCACCAGGAGTAATTCCTGAGTGCAAAGCCAGGAGTAACCCCTGTGCATTACTAGGTGTGACCCAAAAAGAAAAAAAAAGTGGTGCACAATTAAAGTAACTTTTACTAATTAAACTCTTTGTATCCTTCACTTGCTTTTGTGCAAACATGAAAACAGTTAAAGAATCCATGTAACTCTGTTACCCATTCTAATAAATGGAGGTGTAGCAGAGTAACTCCAAGTACATAACAATGTACTTTGCTGTGGCTTTAGCAATAAAAGTATAGAGTCAGCTCAGCAAGGCTGAGTGCATGCAAAACATGATTTGCATACAAGAGATGCCCAGTTGAATCCCAGGCAGTCATATGGGCCTCCACATACCACAGGGAGCAACCCCTGAGTACAGGGGCCGAGTGGCGCCCGAGCACTGCTGGGGTGGCCTACAAAACAAAAAGAAAAAAGCAAGCATGTGGTCTTAAGAGATAATCCAAGTAATGAATATCTTGTGCGCAAAATAAAGTATATGATCACCCATATAGTTTTACCTCCCAAATTATAGGGGTGATTCAAGCTACTGTGACGATTAAGTTCTTAACCTAGATGACCTCTAAATAATAGTGAAAAAAAATAATCACCTTCCTAGTTCAGTGAAAAATATGTTTACACACCCCGCCCCCTCCACAGGAAGTAACAAAACTAAGGCGCACACATACACAATGCTTAAAATACCCAGAGCATCTTAGAACCAGCTTAGCTCCTTGCTGTTCCCACGAAAACAGTCTGGAATTAAAATCTGGTTTTTGAATAACCCACACAAGGAATAATCAAGAGGCAAAGGCACAGACAGACATATTAAAATCGACATTTAAATGTCTTGGTTACTGCAAACTTTACAAATAAGACATTTTTTTTTTTTAACGACAGCTGGTAGAAAAGCAGCAAGAAGTGAGGTCACCTGCCATCTCAGTTCTAGGACCAGTATCAATTCTGTGATCTCGACAGAGAGCAGGGATGAACACACAGGTGCACACACGAGATCTGGCAGAAACACTCGCTTAAGCCACCACGTACTATCAAGTAAATGGAAAGCTCTGAACACAATGCATTCAAACAAACGGTTTAAGTTTTAAAAAAAAAAAAAAAAAAGAGAGATTTCCTCAACGTTCCACTGCGAAATAACACTGGTCCAGGGGAAAAGTTCTCCGGGCTGAGCCTGCCGGGCAGAGAGATGCCCTCTGCCGGGCGTTCTCCCAGCCAACTTTTGGGTCTCCCACAATAGCGCCAAGCGCATCCTGCTTTGAAAACCCGGGGGGGGGGGGCCTGTGGCGCCCAGGCCCCCAAACCTGAAAGCACCCCCACCCAAGTGAGCCGGTCACACTTGAGCCCCTTCCCCGGCACGGCTGAAGCCCGCCCCAGAAGCCACGTGCTACCGGGGATGGAGGGCGCGCAACGCGGCAGCTGCACCCCGCGCTCGCTGCACACCCCCGCGCCCCGCGACGCAGAGGCGGGCGATGCGCCCCTGCAGGCAGCCAGGCAAGTCGCGGGCCTCGGGGGGCAAAGCTCCGGGGCCCAGTCTGGAGGATAAAAGGATCTCAGGGGCTGGCTGGGAACACGGGAATGCCCCGACAGGCGGGCGGGCGGAGGCGGTTAGGGCGAGCCCCCCCACCCCAGGGAGCCGGTGCCCCTTTCCTGGGGAAGGGAGATGCACCGCACACAGGGTCTCGCTCCTCCTCCCGAGCGCGCCACAAACCGGCCACCCCCCCCCCCCCACCTTCTGCACTTGGCAGCGGGGCGCGGCCCTTCCCGACCGCGGCAAGGCCATGTGGCTGCAGCCGCCGCGCGGTTGGGGGTGAGGGCGCGGGGGTCTCCCAACACCGCCGCGCACGTACTTGGGGAGCTAAGAGAGTGGAGACGCCACGGGGCGGGGAGAGGGGAGCAAAATGCAAAAAGCACGGGGACGGTGGGGTGCGAGACTCACTTCCTTTGGGCTTTGTCCTTCTTGGCCTTGGTCCTCTTCTTGCGGGCCTGGAGCGCGAGCACTGCGGGAGAGAAGGAGGGATGAACGGCGTGCTTGGAGGAGAGGCGGTGGAGCCCGAGCAGCGGCGCCAGGCCCAGCGTCGGGGTCGGCCGGCGGGGCGGCTCCGGGCCCGGCGCCGCGGCACGGGCCGGGGGTCCAGCGGCCCAGCGGGCGCAGGGCGGCGCGAAGGCGGGATGCGCCGGAAGGGGCGCGGGCCGGGGCTGGGGGCACACGGAGGGGGGCCGGCGCCGCCCGCCCGCGGCCGGGCCCAGGAGCCGCCCCGACGCGCCGCTCGGCCTGGCCAGGCACAAGGGGCGATGACTGCCCGTGCGGAAGGGCGCCCGGGCGGAGGGGCGAGAAGCGGCGGCCCCGGCGCGGGGGCGGAGGGGCGGCGGCGCCACCTCAGTACTGGGGGCGCTGCACGCCCGGCGAGCGGACCGCAGCGGCTGGGCAATGCTCCCGGCGCAGACCCCCCGCCCCCCCCCGTCCTCGCCCGGCGGCCGTTGCCCCTCGTGGCGGAGGCCGCTCCACCGCTCACCTTTCCGCTCCATGGCGAGACCGGTAACCGCCCGGCGCCTGCGCACTCGAGTGACGGGGGGACTCCGGCTCCCGCCGCGGCCCCAAATCAAGCCCGCGCACGCCCCGCCCACCCCCGGCCCGGGGCCCGCCCCGCCACGGCGCGCGCCTGCGCAGTGAGCGCGGGGCGTACCACCTGCCCCTCCCGGGGAGAGGGGGGTGCGGTGGGGAACCGGGGCCGGGGGAAGCGCGAGTGGAAAGAACGCGAGCATGCCGAGGTTGTGCGCGCTCGGGCGCCGAGGGAGAACCGCGCTTGGAAGTTCGGGCAGCTCGGCTTTGTTCCATTTGCCGGGCGGGTGCACCCCAGAAAAGGCGAGGCGCCCCCCCCCGCAGCGTGCTGAGGCCGAACGCGACCGCCCGCGGGGGATCGCGCTCAGTTTCCCTATCTGTGCAATGGCTTAATCAGAAGTATTCCTGCGCCCATCTACCGTGAGGGCTTAGTGAGAAAAAAATAAAACCTGGGGGAGGAAAGAAAGAAGAAAATTAAAAAGTGGGGACAGGATGGACAGATTGCAAGTGAGAAAAATAAAAATGGAAGGAAGCGGGTGCAACACAAAACCCCGACTGGATAGAAAGCACCTCTGACCCAGCTGTCACTTTAAAAATGGCAACTTCGAAGTGAATTTTTCTCTTGGTGATCATTTCCAGTTTCAAGCTATAAAGGAAGGAGAATAATAAAACCACGCAGTGCTTTATCGTTTTACCATATTATCATCTTTTCACGAGGTCGTAAACATAGTTGGTTTTTATTTATGGGAAGTTTTTTATACTTTTCCAAGTGTATTAGCTCCTTTGATATTTATGACCATTTAAAGGGAAGATAGTTATTATCGTCAGTATAAAAAGAAATGTAAACCTCGGTGGGTGTGGCGTGTCCTCGATGGATACCTGGCATCCTGGTGATGCAAACCCAGTGAGGCAAAGCATTCAACTCCCGTTGGAGAGCAGAACTAATGTCGTTTGGGGTAAACATTAAAGCTAAAAATCAGTCACTGACGCTCAAAAACTGTCACAAGGAATACACGTTGTCTTTTGTTTACAGGCCCTGAAATTTGTATTTCATATCATTTTCATGTTTCAGAAAAGAGTCATCTGTTGATCACTTTTTCAGCCATTCCTAACTCAGACCTTAGCTTACGAACTCAGTTGTAAAATACTACAGCCGGATGGAGTAAAAGCTGCAAAAACAGGTGCCCTAGAAGTTAAACCCTAGTGTGCCAGATAGACAAGTAACTATCTGGAAAGTGATCTATCAGGAAAGGGTTTGGAGCCATAGAGCAGCCAATAGGGTACTTGCCTTGAAATGCTTGTGGCTGACCCTGGTTCAATCCTTGGCACCCCATATGTCCCCCAAGTCCCTCCAGGAGTAATTACAAAGCCAGGAGTAAGCCTTGAGTCCCCTCCACCAGGTGTGGCCTGGAAAACTAAGATATATATATAATATATGTATATTATATATATATATTATTAGGCCAATATATCTCTATATGGTAGTATTGTAGATATCATCTATGGGGGCTTGGTCAGGAATTACTGAGCAAAGTCAGCGATTAAATCGTGCCAGGGAGGAGGCAGCTTTTGAGTCCCATCTTGGGAAATCTCTCCATAGGTGGAGAAGGAGTTGCTAGGCATTCCTGAATGACAACACGGATTGAGCAAAAAAGCACAGTCTTAGAAATTCTGGGCGAGGGCTGGGGATGCTAATGACCAAAGCAGAATGTGAGGCTAGGAAGGTAGGTTTGCCATATTTGAAATTTAGATCATTAATAACTCGCGTGGAACCTGAATGATAGCATTTCTGGGCACATTGCAAAAGATGCCAGCACCTGTTGACCAAGGAAATCTGCAACCTGGTTTCCACCTCACTCTCTGCCAGAGGTCAAGAGGAGCTTGGAGCAGACTGCAGACACTTTCTGCTAGCTCAGGAAACCTACCTGTAGTTTTAAAAAAAGAGGCTTGTGGGGCTGGAGCGATAGCATAGCGGGTAGGGCGTTTGCCTTGCACGCGGCCGACCCGGGTTCTAATCCCAGCATCCCATATGGTCCCCTGAGCACTGCCAGGGGTAATTCCTGAGTGAAGAGCCAGGAGTAACCCCTGTGCATCGCCGGGTGTGACCCAAAAACCAAAAAAAAAAAAAAGAGGCTTGCAACTCAAGCTTGTGTTCCCGCCCCCCCCCCCCCCCTCTCTCTCTCTGTTGTTGCTTGTTTCCACTTTGGAGAAACGTGTTTTCTCTTGAACACATTTCCTCTCTTTCTCTCTTCTCATATCTTTCTAAGCAAGTTTCATTCCATCAAAGCTACCTTGTGCCACTAAAAAAATAAATAAATAAAAATACAGTAAAAGGGCTGAGGAAATAGTGCAGTGGGTAAGGTTCTTGCCTTGCATGCGGCTAACATAGGATTGATCCCCAATATCACATACAGTTCCCTGAGCATGGTCAGGAGTAAGCTCTGCGCACAGCCAGGTTGGCCCCCAAATGAAACAAAATAGAAGAGGGGCTGAAGGGAAATTATAGTGGGGAAGGCACTTGCCTTGTGCGTGGTCAATCCAGGCTTGATCCCTGGCATCCCATAAAGGTCCCTGCCTCCCTCAGCACTGTCAGGAGTAATTCCTGAGTTCAGAGCCAGGAGTAACCCCTGAGTATTGCCAGCTTGGGGGCCTAAGAACCGAAACCAAAATAAACAATAATAATAATAATGAAAGAATAGGTAAGCACCAATGGCTGATATAAAGTTCTGTCTCTGTCACTGTCTCTTGTCATCCAGTTGCTCATCGATTTGTTCGAGCGGGCACCACAAATGTCTCTCATTGAGAGACTTATTGTTACTGTTTTTGGTATATCCAATACACCACGGGTAGCTTGCCAGGCTCTGCCATGTGGGCGAGATACTCTCGCTAGCTTGCCGGGCTCTCTGAGAGGGGAGGAGGAATCGAACATGGGTCGGCCACATGAAAGGCGAACGCCCTACCACTGTGCTATCACTCCAGCCCATAAAGTTCTAGAATTGGCAAAGTACTTGCCACCACAAATGACACTTTTCACCAGAAAGGAAATTGAATTTTCCTCAGCAGCAAAAACATCCTGCAGCTAAAATATTTGTCTGTTCAAAGAATAAACGGGGGCTGGAGAGCTAGTGCAGGGGTTAAGGCACCTGCCCTGTGTGCTGCAGGTCCGCTTCAACTCCTCAAATAGCACAGGCTCCCCCACCCCTGCCCCCAACCCCTCCCAACACAGAGACCCTGAGCAACCGTCACAGTGGCCCAATACCGACCTCCTGACAAGTGCTGAAGAAGGACTGGCTGAGAGAGAGAACACAAGAGCTCCCTCGAGAGAACCAGGGTAAAACCCAAGTGGTTTCTGTAGCTTCATGGACGGGATGTTACGTTTCCTTGGCATGAGTCGGTCACACCTATTTTGACTCTCAGTGCTTCTCTCGGAGCTTACAAGCCATCTGTTTAATAACTCACTTGAGAGTTTCTCCACAGTGTCAAGTTCATTGGACTGTGTTCCCAGGATTGACTTACCTTCTTTTTCCAAAAATTTCAAAGGCTTTTTCTTTTCCATCCTTCTCTCGGCATGCTTATATGTTCCACACTTTTTTTTTCTAAGATCTTTATAATCTTTATCATTCCTCATATGAGCTAGTTTGTTTTCTAGCTGTACTCTAAAGTCTATAGCTTTGTCTGGGACATCTTACTTGAAATGTAACTTTTAAAACCCCCCACAGCTCAATCCCAATGTCGCAGAGCTTGACTTCTTGCAGACTCGAATCCTCCAGAAACTACTGTGAGAAGCAGTTGTGGTTGTTTGAAACACATTCTTCAGTCACCTGCATCTTCATCCCCCACAGCTATATTTTCCCCTCCTCTGCAAGTTAAAAAATGGAATTATTCAGAGCACTTGAACCATGGTATATTTTGCTCTTCATGGGGAGTATCAAATTTTCAGTTTCTGAAAAGATCCCATTCCTCTAGGTTGAACTTACGGTTTAAAACTGCTGGGATCAGGCTGGAGTGATAGCACAGTGGGTAGGGCATTTGCCTTGCACGAGGCCAACCCAGGTTCGATTCCCAGCATCCCATATGGTCCCCCGAGCACGGCATGAGCCAGGAGTAACCCCTGTACATCACTGGGTGTGACCCAAAAAGCAAAAAAAAAAAAGGACTGCTGGGATTTCCCCTTGACACTTCCTTGGAAGTCTGAGTTCCTGAAGTTTAGGACGTAGCTCTCATCAATCATAGATGATCATGATCATTTTATGTAGTTTTGTTTGTTTGTGTTCTTTGGGGGCTGCAAGGGGTTGTCGTCAGGGCTTGCTCCTGGCTCCTTGCTCAGGGATTACTCCAGGCAGAGCTTCACAGACACAACGGGGTGATAGGATCAAAGCCAGGTGGGTTGCATGAAAGGCAAGTGCCCTGCCCACTCTACTCTCTCTCTCTCTCTGACCCCATTTTATCCAGTTGTGATCTGAATCAAGTGCACTCTCTGTTTCTGAGGGATGAAAGTGGCCAACAGGAGTGCAAAATATTAAATGTTCCTTTTTTGTATGATATAAAATTCACTGTACAGATTTGCTATATCGGAGAATTCCAACAGGCCTTGATTTTGCGTTTGTGACAGCTTCATGATATTTTGTGGGAAACTATATGTTGAGGTTTGAAGTTACAGAAAACGGGGCATATTCAGGACAATAACTGAATAGCACTGGATGATTGGGATGAAGCGTGCAGTGGGCAAAGGAATCAACCAGGGCTGGGAACCCTTTACCTGCCCTGGACCAACGGGCAAAGAGCAAAAGGCGTTCCTGTACCCAGGAGAACTTGCATTAGTCGGATGAATCACCGTAAATAAATGACTACACACTGGCCATCTTAAACAACAGGAATTGATTGTCTCACAGTTCTGAAGGCCAAATATCTGAAATAAAGTATCCACAGGTCTGTTTCTTCTGAGGACAAAGAGGGAAGGATTTGTCCTTTTTCTGGACTTGTAGCTGGACATCACTCTCAGACTTTTCACTCTTTCTTCACTGTGACTCTGTCCATGTTTCCTCCTTGAGTTTGAAGACCAGTCATGCTGGATTAGGACTCAACCTTAGGACCTTGATTAATTTGATTATCTCTTATAAAGATTTAATCTCCAAATAAATTCCCATCCTAAATTTACTGGACTGGGTGAGGTGATTTAACAGTTAGAGCACGTGCCTTGCATGTGTGAAACCTCGGGTTCTATCCCCTACATTGCAGCAATCACTAATTAAAATATACATACTTTATATACCAATATAGCAATCCATACAGATGTGTTATGGTAAGAAAAGGCTGCTATTCAACAGATGTGCCCTTTGTAGCACTGTCATCCTGTTGTTCATTGATTTGCTCAAGTGGGCACCAGTAACGTCTCCATTGAGACTTGTTACTGTTTTTGGCATATCGAATATGCCACGGGTAGCTTGCCAGGCTCTGCCATGCGGGCGGGATACTCTTGGTAACTTTCTGACCTCTCTAAGAGGAACAGAGGAATTGAACGTGGGTCGGCCGTATGCAAGGCAAACGCCCTGCTGGCTGTGCTATCATGTGCCCTTTGATAAACTATAAAACTTATGACCCCTGTCAAGAAAGAAACATCCAACCTCTTTTTTTTTTAATCTCTTTTTCTCTTCTCAGTTCAGTGCAATTCCATTTGATGAAACCCCAAGTGGAGGGGCTGGAGCAATAGCACAGTGGGTAGGGTGTTTGCCTTGCACGCGGCCCAGCCGGGTTCGATTCCCAGCATCCCATAGTGTCCCCTGACCACCGCCAGGAGTGCAGAGCCAGGAGTAACGACCTCTGTGCATTGCCAGGTGTGACCCCAAAAAGCAAAAAAAAAAAAAAAAAAAACCCAAGTGGAGATTAGAAGACAAGGATGCGGGGGCGCTGCAGTCCTTGCTTGCCAGCCTTCCCCTGGCCTAAAGCAGGGTGGGAGAGTAAACTAGAGGGGCAGTCAGACAATAGCCAGCACAGCCTGCCGGGGCAGTCTCTAGCATACACCCGCGGCAGCCTTTCAGCTCCCTGGTCCCCCGGAGAGGCTTGACGGAGAACAGAGAGTGCTGGATGCCATCCTCAGGTCTGCCTTGGTTTGGTAAATTGAACTTTGAGACGGAGCCGGGGCTAGAGTGCGGGTTGGGGGGCAAGAGGCTGAGTAAATAAAAGCAGAAAGGTCTTGAGGAGTCGGATGGAGAATCTAAGGAAGTTTTTCTTTGAGGTCTCGCTCTCGTTTTGGGTGCTCTGGCCGCAGCCTGAAGTCTGCGGAAGGATCCTGCATCACTATAAGAGGAGGTAGGGCCTTTGCTTGTGCCGCGGAAGGCTCTGGGAAGACAGCAAAGGAGCTGCGGCCAACCGCAGCGGATCGTGTCCAGCTCTTGGTCTTTCTTTGAGTGGGGTGGGGAGGACCACACCTGCCAGTGTTTGGGGCCACTGCTGGGGCGGTGACTGGGGGCCAGGCAGAGTGAACCACAGTCTCCTGCAGGCACAGAGCACTTTAGTCCTTTGAGCGATCTCTTTGGCCCAGGTTGGTGATAGTTCACTTATTTATTTTGCGGTGCTGAGAACTGAAGCCAGGTTCTTCACGTGCAAGGCAGGCACTCTGCTTCTTTTTAAAAACTTCTTAAAAATTGAATTCTGGGGCTGGAGTGATAGCACAGCGGGTAGGGCGTTTGCCTTGCATGCGGCTGACCCGGGTTCCATCCCCAGCATCCCATAGGGTCCCCTGAGCACTGCCAGGAGTAATTCCTGAGTGCAGAGCCAGGAGTAACCCCTGTGCATCACCGGGTGTGACCCAAAAAGCAAATATATATATATATATAATTCTATGAATTACAAGTTTACAAAGATATTTATGACTGAGTTGCAGGCGCTCAATGTTCTAGCACCAATGCCTTCACAGTGTCCACTTCCCTCCACCAAGACCACCAGGTTCCCTCCGGTGCCCCCGCCTGCCTCTGTGGCAGACACCTCTCCCTCCCCCATTGTCCTAGTGTTCCCTTCCCTCACTTATTCCCCCCCCCCTCCCTGTTGCCCCAGTGGCAAACTTCCTACTGAAGACCAGCTCTGCTCTTCATTTCTATTGACTTTGAGCATTTGGTATTCCCCTAGGAAGTTTCTTCTAGCCCATGTATGAGAGAGATCATTCTGAGCCTGTTCCTCTCCCTCTGACTAAATTCTCTGAACACAATACTCCTTTTTTTTTATTAGTTTATTTTTAATTAGAGAGTCATCGTGAGGGTACAGTTACCGATCCATACATCTTTGTGCTCATGCTTCCCCCATACAAAGTTCAATAACCCATCCCTTCACCAGTGCCCATTCTCCACCACCCGTAAACCCAACATCCCTCCCCCCCCACCCCACCCTGCCACTATGGCAGGGAATTCCCTTTTGTTCTCTCTCTCTGATTAGTGAACACAATACTCTTCAGATCCCTTCACATAACCCCAAATTACTGTATCACTGTCATCATCCAGTTGCTCATCGATTTGCTCAAGCGGGCACCAGTAAGGTCTCCATTGTGAGACTTGTTGTTACTTGTTGTTACTTGTTTTTGGCATATCAAATATGCCACAGGTAGCTCCACAGGTAGCTTGCCAGGCTCTGCCATGCGGACAAGATACTCTCAGTAGCTTGCCAGGCTCTCCGAGAGGGGCGGAGGAATCAAACCCGGGTCAGCCGCGTGCAAGGCGAATGCCCTGCCCACTACGCTATCGCTCCAGCCCAACCCCAAATTGCATGACTTTATTTTTTCTTATGGCTGAGTAGTATCCCATGGTGTCTTTTTCCAAGTCATTTGTTCTTGGAATTTGGGCTGTTTCCATATTTTGGCTTATTATGCACAGTGCTGCAGTGAACATAGGTGAAGTCCTCTGCTACCGAGACACATTCCTGGCCTTCAACTCTGTAATCTTTTGAACTGGTAATGATACCTGCCAGGGAAGTCTGAAGTAATCAAGATTTGCCTCCCCCCAGCCTCCCAACAGACACACAAATCTGTCACACTGTGTGATTTGTTAAAGGGCCACTGGCTAACAGCCAATGCCTGTGACTTAGGTTAAGTGCATTGAGGTAGTGCTCTGTCTTTTTGGATGCTCTGGTCACCACTTGAATGAATTTTACACGAGAGAGGGGCCACCCTATCCTAGGAGCAGGTGGTTCTGCTGCCTCTGAGCCTCAGGCAAGTACAGATGTAATTTTCCTTGTTTTGTTATGCTGATCCAACCCGGATCAATGTCAGAAGGGCACTAAAAAAAAAAAAAAAACACCAGCTTTTCAGTGGTAAACAAGTTGCTTGTTAATCTGTGTAATGGATGTTACAAAAGGTCTGTGTACAAGATGTTGAAGCTCTGGATCACCTCTGAGGCCTTGGAGAACTCAGGCAGGGGAAGTTTTCTGCTGATTAAAATGATCACTAACCACTCCTGCCCGAGGCTTGCTGAATAGAGCTCAAGTTGCACCTGGCTGTCCCTCCAAATGTCATCCTCTTTTTGCTGTTTTTAAATAGGTCAAGTGCTTTATTTTAATTTATTTCTTGAAAATGCCAAGAAGGAGAAGAGGAAGAGGACAAAGACCAGGATGATCATGACAACAGAAGAGGAAGAGAAATAACTGGGGGTCCTCATACTAGGGGAGGGGTTCAGTGAGGTCTGTACTGTATCTCCTTTAGGTGAGTTGCTGAAACAGATATGTTGGATTCTGCCTAAGATTATGGAAGTTCCTGAATCTCACAAAGACAATGTTCATGAGAAACGGACTATTTCCCGATGTTCCATTTGCCCTCAATGGAATGAACATCTCCAAATGCAGCAGTTATGTGTACCTAGGTCAAGAACTCAACATGACAAACGACCTGGCACCTGAACTGCGCAGGGGGAAGAGAACGACATGGAACACCTCCTGGAATGCCCTCAAGAGAGTTGAAGAAGAGGATGAAGAACCTCTGGCTCCAGGCACATCTTTTCAACTCCACCATTCTTCCTGCACTAACATATGTCTCAGAGACCTGGGCCCTACGATAACAGGACGAGAACGCTATTTGGGTATCCCAAAGAGGAATCAAAAGAGCTATCCTCGGATTATTACGTTTCACTCAACTGACAGAAGGAATTCGGAGTTCCAACCTCCGTCAATGATCAAGAATCAGGGATGCTGTCTCGTTTGCCAAGGTGTTGAAAATCAGATGGGCCGAACATGTAATGCAATTTAGAGATGACTGCTCGACTAGAGCTGTTACCAACTGGATTCCACGTCAAAAGACCGCGTGGCTGCCCACCTACGAGATGGTCAGACTTTTTTGTCAAGACCCTAAATGAATGGTTTGAGGCTCTTCATGTTCCTGGAGCAAGCAGATGCCATTGGGCTACACTAGTACGCTATAGGGATGAATGGAGACATTACTGGCTCCCACTCTAGCAAATTGATGAACAATGGGATGACAAGTGATACAAGTGATATATAATCAATAGGGGATCAGGCATCCCTAGGAGCTTCCAGAACAAACAATATGCTCTGTTGTACTCCACATGTTCAAAGCATCATGTGGACAGGGATCACTAAATCACGGACTGAGTAAGAGAAGTCTCTTCCCTGATTTCTGAGCATTGATAAATCCCCGAGACTCCTATGGTATTCTAGTTAGGGTATTCCATAAATACAGATTTCTTTGACAATCTCAGGGTCCAAATGTAGATAACTATGGAAATACATAGAAATGGTCTTTCTGCTATGTTGGAGTTCTGATTTCTACTTGCTGTGCAAGACCGAATTCATTTTTCTTTCTCGTCTCTCTAATGCTTTACCAAATGTATGTTGAGTACCCACTGCCCCTTGGATTTTGAGCCAGACTTCGGAGAAGATGTGCAATGGTCTAGGTATAACCCTAACCCTAACCCTTACCATGTGGGACATGATAGCTAATGCTGATAGAATCATTGTTATTCCCTGAGGAACTCTTGTTCCTGCAAAGCTGGAACTCACTGTCCCTTCTGTGTGACAGAGAGGGAAACTGAAGGCACTGATGTTGGTAGGCCCTACGGGTGGCTCATGTGAAGTGGGGAGGAGAAAGATGGTCACTTTCTCCCCATCTGCCTCTGCCATCCAGGGTTACTTGTTCATAGAAAAGGTCTTGTTCATAGAAAAGAATTTCAGGAGTGAACAAGCAGGGAAGTGAAACAGATTTTATTAGGTTTTGATGGGAAGAAGGAAGAGAAAGTGGGAGAGAGTGGAGAGTAACGTGCTCGAGAGAGAGCCCGGGCTTCTCCAAGGGTGGAGAGAGCCCCTACACACATCCCAGCATTGGACAGGAAAGCATAAAATTACACATCTCAAGAGGGGAGATGCGGGCGACATATGTGCTCGGGCACCACATGTGCTCGGCCACATGGGTGCAAGCAGCATGTGGGGTGGGCTCAGGCAGCATATGTGCGCCCTTCCTTTGTTCAAGGTGGCTTTTTGTTTGTTTGTTTTTTGGGTCACACCTGGCAATGTACAGGGGTTACTCCTGGCTCATGCACTCAGTAATTACTCCTGGCAGTGCCTAGGGGATGCTGGAAATTGAACCCGGGTTGGCTGTGTGCAAGGCATACGCCCTACCTGCTGTGCTATCGCTCCAGCCCCTGTTCAAGGTGGGTTTTATAGGCTCTTGGGTTGTCTTGATCTGGAATGTTCTGGATCTGAATCAGTAAAGTTAATTGGATTAAAGGTGAGGTTCGAGGATTTCAAGAAGAGGAACTTTGGGGCTGTAGAGATAGCACAGCGGGTAGGGCGTTTGCCTTGCACGCGGCCGACCCAGGTTCGAATCCCAGCATCCCATATGGTCCCCTGAGCACTGCCAGGAGTAATTTCTGAGTGTAGAACCAGGAGTAACCCCTGTGCATCGCCGGGTGTGACCCAAAAAGCAAAAAAAAAAAAAAAAAAAAAAAAAAAAAAGAAGAGGAACTTCATGAAGGGTTCAATTTCCAATTTCCTCAGGGTCTGCTGAAAGTCTTATCAGGTCTGTTTTCTGTATCCGCAGGGTGGATCAGTCTTTGGATTTTCCTCCTAACTTGTCATTGCTGAGGGCCTTTCCCTGTGTACTGCCTGCATCAGCACAACCAAGCTGACATAAACTAGGGAGAGTGAGAGAGAAGAATTTGGGTTTGGGAAGCCAGGCTCTCAAATTCAGTCTTATCTATACCCTGCCCCCTTCCTGGGCTAAAGCCATTCCGTCACTATCCCTGATTCTGTAGTGGAGTTTCACACATTTAGGGAAATCACAGGGATCAGCATATCTGAAGCGTCATAACTGAGCCTCACGCTGGGAAAATCCGCCTCCTGATCACGGAGCTATCTTTGCCCATTTAGGGTGAAGTTTATCCTCTTTATCAATACCATTTCACCTTTTTTTTTTTTTTTGGCTTTTCGGGTCATACCCAGGGCAATGCACAGGGGTTACTCCTGGCTCTGCACTCAGGAATTACTCCTGGCTCTGCACTCAGGAATTACTCCTGGCGGTGCTCAGGGGACCATATGGGATGCTGGGAATCGAACCCGGGGTTGGCCGGGTGCAAGGCAAATGCCCTACCTGCTGTGCTATCATTCCAGCCCTGCCATTTCACCTATTATCATGAGGGATGGCTCTATAAATAAATAAACACGGTGCAAAGTGGCAGGTGTACACAGTATTACAGAGTGTGTGTGTGTGTGGGGGGGGGGAATGGGGCTCTAAGAGCCTGGAATTTAAAAAGGCTTAGAGGAGAAAGATATTTCCCAAGGGAGACAGCACCTGGCTAGCGTGGGAAGGCTTGGGTAGGTAACAGCTGTGAATAGAAGGGGGACAGGAAAGCCCCAGCCTGAGAAGACAGCTTAGGGTGCAGGGGAGAACTGTGACCAGTGTACTCGAGCTGAAGTTAAAATGCAAGGGGAGAGGTAGGAGATAATTTGTGCCACAAATGTTTACAGAGTCCCTTCTGTAGGCAAGTTCTATGCTTGACTCTGAGGGTTTAGGATGGGCAGAACTTGAACATTCAGATAAACGGCTTCCCTCCCTCCCTCTCTCTCTCTATCTCTCCCTCCCTCCCTTCCTCCCGCCCCACTCCCCTCTGATTTTGGGGCCAGACATGCTGGTGTTCAGGGTTTAATCCTGGCTGCACCTGGGGAATCACAAGGGCTCAAAACTGGGCCAGTTATATGCAAGGCAAACCCCCTACCCACTGTCCTATTGCTCTGGCCAGTAAAATACCTCTTTTAAAACTACCATGGCTATGGGGGGGAGGGGGGAGGTATACTGTGATTCTTGGTGGTGGAATATGTGCACTGGTGAAGGGATGGGTGTTCGAGCATTGTATAACTGAGACTTAAACCTGAAAGCTTTGTAACTTTCCACATGGTGATTCTATAAAAGAATAAAAAATAAAATAAAATAAAATAAAATAATAAAAGGAAATCCAAGGAGAAAAAAAAGAAAACTACCATGGCTCATGCAAAAACCCTTGCACAAGAAATAGAAAAGAACTTCTTCAACCTGATAAAGGGCATCTATGCAAAACCACAGCTAACGATTTCATGTCTAAAGATGGAATGCCTTGCCCCTGAGACCAAGAACCTCTGACCGCTTCTCTTTAGTATTAGACAGAGGGCATAGTCAGAGCGGTGGGCAGGCAACTGGAATAAAATGGCAAATGGAAAAGAAGGGCTGTTTGAAAAATCAAAGTGTTGCCTGGCAATGTTTGAATGCCAGTGGAATTTAAGTGTGATAGCAACTTGATACCCACTGCCGTTTATTTGTGTAAACAAATGCAAAGTTACTTTGTTAACTATCTGGTAGCACTGTAGCACTGTTATCCCGTTGCTCATTGATTTATTCGAGCGGGCGCCAGTAACATCTCCATTGTGAGACTTGTTGTTACTGTTTTTGGCATATCAAATATGCCGAAGGCAAACGCCCTACCTGCTGTGCTATGGCTCCAGCCTGTATTGTTTTTTTTTAAATTTATTTTATTGAATCACCATGTGGAAAATTACAATGCTTTCAGGCTTAAGTCTTAGTCATACAATGCTGAAATAACCATCCCTTCACCAGTGCCCGTATCCCACCACCGAAAAAAAAAACAACAGTACGCCTCCCATCCCGCCCACCCCCGCACCCCCCCTTGTAACTGATAAATTTCACTTTACTTTATATTTACTTTGGTTACATTCAATATTTCAACACAATCCTCACCATTATTGTTAGGAGCACCCCACTAGAGTCAGATCTGTTGTGAAGGGAAATGAGGTCGCGCAGTTTTGGATTTCTGTACTTTAACAACTAAGTCCAGGGAGATTTCTTCCGGATATTGGATCATTGGATCATTGCAAGCTTGTAAACCCCATCTGTGGTCGTCATAATATGGCGTCCTCATGCCTTTCATCCCTGGGAAGGGACAGGCGAGAGAGAGAAATACCTTTCCCCTCCTGGGCGGGCATGGGGTCGAGGCTTGGTTCTCTGGCTGGAGACATTCTGCAAGTAGCTGCCCATGTTGAATTTGGTTCAGCTGGGTCTGGATTCACGCTCGTGCAGCTGCGGAGAGGCTGCACATGCGTGTGGCCCCCAGGGTCACATCTCAGCAGCTGCAGGAGGGGCCGGTGCCTCCCACCTTCCCAAGAGCACCCTCGCGCCCTTTTGCTGCAGTTTTTGTCGTATAATCCCATCTGTGGTCGTCATAATATGGCGTCCCCACGCCCTTCATCCCCAGGAAGGGACAGGCGAGAGAGAGAGATACCTTTCCCCTCCTGTCAAGCCCGTATTGTTAACTATAACATTTACAAACTTTACAAATATTACACACAAAAATTTACAAATTTTTTAAATTATAAACTTCTCTTCATTTTGTATTTTTCTTCTATTTTATTCCCTAGAAGAATATTCTCTGATAATATAATTTTATGCTTAAGAAGTCTCTTATTGGGACCAGAAGATACTTCTTGTGCATGGCTTGTAAAAGGCCTCAAGTTTACTTTCAGCACATAAGTTTCCTCTGCTGTCCAGCCATTCTGGGTGCAGCCCTCGCCACCCTGAAACACCCAAGGAATGAGCTCAAGCACCCTTCCTGCTGGACTATTGTTTTAAATGGCTTTATCATTATTATTATTATTATTATTATTATAATTTTAAAGTTGGAGCGGTAGCACAGCGGTAGGGCGTTCGCCTTTCACGCGGTGGACCCGTGTTCAATTCTTCTGCCCCTGTCGGAGAGCCCGGCAAGCTACCGAGAGTATCGCACCCGCACGGCAGAGCCTGGCAAGCTACCCATGCATATTAGATATGCCAAAAACAGTAACAATAAGTTTCTCAATGAGAGATGTTAGTGGTGCCCGCTCGAACAAATCAATGAGCAACGGAATGACAGTGACAGTGATTATAATTTTAAAAAGTCTATTGGGCCTTTCCGGCCCCGCGCGAGATCGACCCCGGAGGCAACTGAACCACTTTGGACACGAGCGGCGCCCCCAAAATGCCTCCAAACTGTGTGCTCAAAATGCCTCCAAACTGTGTGCTCGGAGATTCTGGCCCAGGCGCTGCCGGCAGGGTATGGTCTTTTCTCTCTCAACTCTTTCTTTTTGAATGCAGCAAGGCAATAGCCGGTTTTTAGACTATGCAGGAAGCCCGGGAAAGCCGATGGGCGGGACTTCCGGATCCGCCCTGTGCCGGCCGACATTTAAGCACAGAGCCTTGTGGGGACGCTCCTTTCCGGCCCCGTGCGAGATCGACCCCGGAGGCAACTGAACCACTTTGGACACGAGCAGCGCCCCCAAAATGCCTCCAAACTGTGTGCTCGGAGCTTCTGGCCCAGGCGCTGCCAGCGAGTGATGCAATTACCGAAAGAATTTTCCCTGGACTTCATATAGAAACCCAAAACCGCGCGGCCGCGGCAGCCTAATGTCTTCTAATCATCAGCAATATGAAATGGTTCCTTTGTAATGGGTTGGACTTTGGGGGGACCATAATAGGGTTAAAGTTTGTAGCGATTGTTTACAATAGCCAGAATCTGGAAAAAACCCGAATGCCCCAGAACGGATGACTGGTTGAGGAAACTTTGGTACATCTATACAATGGAATACTATGCAGCTGTTAGAAAAAAGGAGGTCAAGAATTTTGTAGTCAAGTGGATGGACATGAAAAGTTTCATGCTGAGTGAAATGAGTCAGAAAGAGAGAGACAGACATAGAAAGATTGCACTCATCTATGGTATATAGAATAACAGAGTGGGAGACTAACACCCAAGAACTGTAGAAATAAGTACCAGGACGTTGACTCCATGGCTTCGAGGCTGGCCTCACGTTCCGGGGAAAGGTCAACTCAGAGAAGCGATCACCAACTACATTGTAGTCGAAGGCCATATGGGGGAAGGGAGTTGCGGGCTGAATGAGGGCTAGAGACTGAGCACAGCGGCCACTCAACACCTTTATTGCAAACCACAACAGCTAATTAGAGAGAGAAAACAGAAGGGAATGCCTTGCCACAGTGGCAGGGTGGGGTGGGGGGGAGATGGGATTGGGGAGGGTGGGAGGGACACTGGGTTTACGGGTGGTGGAGAATGGGCACTGGTGAAGGGATGGGTTCCCAAACTTTGTATGAGGGAAGTATAAGCACAAAAGTGTATAAATCTGTAACTGTACCCTCACGGTGATTCTCTAATTAAAAATAAATAAATTAAAAAAAAAATAAAATAAAGTTTGTAGCGATGTGTAATTTCTGGCTGTACTTTCCCTGGACTTTATACAGAAATTCAAAGCCGCGAGGCCGCTGCCATGGCCGTGCAACCTATTGTCATTTAATCATCACCAATATGAAATGGTTCCTTTTTAATGGGTCGGACTTTGGTGGGAAATCCTAACAAGAATAGTAAATCTTGTGCTGAAATATCGAAGGCTACCAAAGTGGTAGCCATCTCTATAGACTGAACTAAGCCATATCCCCACGCCGGCTGAGAAGAAATATCCTTCTTTCTCGGGAAGAAACGCGGCGTGGCGTTAACCATAGTATGATGTCCATTAAGCTGACACGGACCTGGTGGCATGGGAATGGGATACAAGGGAATAAATTATTATGTACTTGGAACAGCGGGACGCTGGTGGAATCTCGAGCCGGGGCCGATACCAGCGTATTACTTTTGGTTCCAGAAACTGCTTGCAGACATTCTACCAGACTATCAACTAAGCCAGAGCCCCACGCTGGCTGATGACGGGAAATAACCATCTTTTTTGGTTTGTTTTCCCTTTGTCAGGCAGCGTGGTGATTACTAAACAGGCGTGATCTCGGTGGCGCGGGACGAGGGGGGGAAAAATAGAATAGTTATGTAACAAACAGCGGGACTTAATATTTCTACATTCTCAGCAATGGAGAGCCATCAAATGCTTCCTTGACAGTGGGACTGTCTTCTCTTTTTTGGGGGGAAACCCTAGCAACAATAGTGAGTTATGTGTTGAAACATGGACTGTAACCAAGATAAAGCGTAAACGAAGTGAAACTTATCACTTACAAGGGCGGGGACTGGGGGGCGGGAGTGGGCGGGAGGTATAATGGGGTGGTTGGTGATGGAATATGGGCACGGGTGAAGGGAAGGGTGTTTGAGTATTGTATAACTGACATAATCCTGAGAACTATGTAACCCTCCACATGGTGATTCAATAAAATTTAAATTAAAAAAAATAAAAAAATAAAATGGAAAAAAAAATCTATGTTGTCAGACACTAAAAAAAAAAAAAAAAGTCTATTGGGCCGGAGAAACAGTGCAGCAGGGCGGGCATTTGCCTTGCACATAGCAAATCCGAGTTTGGTTCCCGGTACTCCATATGATTACCAAGAGCTCACCTGAATAATCCCTGAGTAGCCCTGAATATCAGTGGGTGTGACCCAAAAACCAAAAACAGGGAAAAAGGAAAAAAGAAAAAGAAAATAAATCTATTTACATACACTGAGAATTCCAGGCTACCCCCATAGTGTGGAAGATAAATGTGAGTCCCTAGGCCATGGCGGATACACTACTGGGCTGTTCACCTTTTAAACTCCATTGTGACTGTCATCCCGTTGCTCATCGAGTTGCTCAAGCTGGCACCAGTAACGTCTCCATTGTGAGACTTGTTGTTACTGTTTTTGGCATATCGATACTCCACGGGTAGCTTGCCAGGCTCTGTTGTGCAGGCGAGATACTCTCGGTAGCTTGCTGGGCTCTCCGAGAGGGGTGGAGGAACCAAACCTGGGTCAGCTGCGTGCAAGACAAATGCCCTACCCACTGTGCTATCGCTCCACAAAGAACAGAATTAAACTGTGTGAAGATTATAAGAGGAACAGGCTGTAAACCAGATTTTGGACTGGAAAAAGCAGGATGGGATGATTATGCTGTGAAATATGGTAAGAATTTAGCAGTTAGCACCTTAATCTGCATAATCACCCGATGAGATAGGGCTGAAATTCCCCTCTTGGGAGGTTGGGGGATGAAGAAATGGAGGTGCCACTGCCCTGGATTCCACCTGAAGTCTCCAACTTTACCTTTTGTTCTACCCCCCATCTCCTTAATTTTGGACAGTATGGTTTGTAGTAACAGATCATGAAAGGTTATCATGTATATTCCATTACCTACTTTCAACACTCAGTTCTTGTCTAGAGTGATCTTGACTAGTATGACAATAATAGTTGGAAAAGAAATAAACACCCATAGTTTTATATCTTTGGTATAAACATCCAAAATATTTATCATATATATATATGAAATATATCACTGAAATATATCACTGAATACCTTTCAGGTATTGGACACAGGCCCTGCAGATACCGAAGTACTCAAAAGTTAAACATCCCTGTCTTTACTGAGCCTGCATTCCAGGGAGTGGCTGGGTAGACATACACATTCGAAAATAGAACGAAAGGAATCCCTGTCCCAAAGAACCATTGTCAGGTGTGCTGTCTGCCAGGGCGTGGAAACCTTTCTGGAGTCTAAACAAAAGAACTTATTAAAATACCTGTGGGAAAAAAAAATACCTGTGACTGAATTAAAAAAGTGAATCATTTTCATGATAGGGTTGCATAGCTTTTTGCAAATAAGATGATTTCCAGTAATGTTATTTTTGACACAATTGAGCGAGGATCTCCTGGAATTGTCAGTTGATGGGTCAATAAAATAACTTGTGGGGTCCATGCACCCAGCACCCCTGGTGGGCCCAGGGGACCAAATATGTTGGGATCAACCAGGGGATCTAACTGGGGATCGGCTTCATGTAAGGCTAGTGTCGTATCACCTGTACTATCTCTCTGACCCAATAAAATAACTTTTATTTTTTTTTTTTTGCTTTTTTTTTTTTTTTTTTTTTGGGTCACACCTGGCGATGCACAGGGGTTACTCCTGGCTCTGCACTCAGGAATTACCCCTGGCGGTGCTCAGGGGACCATATGGGATGCTGGGATTTGAACCCGGGTCGGCCGCGTGCAAGGCAAACGCCCTACCCACTGCGCTATCTCTCCAGCCCCAATAAAATAACTTTTAATATTAATTTTTATTAAGACACCAAAATTGACAAAGTTGCTCATAATAGAGCTGTTTTGGGCATACAATGTTGTAACACCAATTCCACCACTAATGTCCCCTTCCCTACATCAATGTCCCCAGGTTCTGTCCCAGCTCCCAGCATGCCTCCTTGGCAGGCATATAATAATTTACTCCTAGTACTTGCTCCCACAAGACTTAAAGAAATGGCAAATGGAATTTTCATAAAATAAGTGAATAAAAGACAATTTGGGATGATTGTCTTTTATGCTTTCAGCCTGTCTTAGTCTAGAAGAGGGCAGCCATATGCACTGTCAGTGAGTGCCATATTCAATGTCACGTGACAGGAGCTTTCTCCTGTCCTTTAAAGGAGCGCTTTTAAAATTTTTATAAATATTTAATGGTGGGAGTGGAGCAATAGCACAGCGGGTAGGACGTTTGCCTTGCACATGGCCAACCTGGGTTCAATTCCCAGCATCCCGTATGATTCCTTGAGCACCACCAGGAGTAATTCCTGAGTGCAGAGCCAAGAGTAACCCCTGTGCATTGCTGGGTGTGACCCAAAAAGCAAAATAAATAAATAAATAAATATTTAATGGTGCGAGGGAAATTCTTTTAATGTTAAAAGAAAAAGTACAGGGGCTGGAGTGATAGCACAGCGGGGAGGGCGTTTGCCTTGCACGCGGCCAACCCGGGTTCAAATCCCAGCATCCCATATGGTCCCCTGAGCACTGCCAGGGGTGATTCCTGAGTGCATGAGCCAGGAGTGAGCCCTGTGCATCGCCGGGTGTGACCCAAAAAGCAAATAAATAAATAAATAAATAAAAATTAAAAGAAAAAGTACATACAATGAAAGCCCAATTTTGTACTTAAAAATAAAAAATGAGGGGCTAGAATGATAGTATAGCTGCTGGGGCATTTGCCTTGCACTCAGCTAACTGGGGTTCAATCCCCAGCATCCCATATAGTCCCCCAAGCACTACCAGGAGTAATTCCTGAGTGCAGAGCCCGGAGTAACCCCGGAGCATTGTCAGGTGTGACCTCAAAGTAAAAACAACAACAACAACAAAAAAAAAACGAAGAATGCTGATTCTCTAGTGATGGGATTAAAGTGGGAAAGAAGCTCTTTTATTTATATATTTATTTATTTATTTTTATTTTTTAACTTTTAAATTTTTTGGGGGGGGTCACACCCGGAGATGCACAGGGGTTACTCCTGGCTTTGCACTCAGGAATTACTCCTGGCAGTGCTCAGGGGACCATATGGGATGGGATGCTGGGAATCGAACCTGTGTCGGCCGCGTGCAAGGCAAACGCCCTACCCGCTGTGCTATCGCTCCAGCTCCAAGAAGCTCTCAGAAATGCTTTTTTGCAAAACTAGTTTTGAGCCTATGAATTCCCCAAACTGTTGCCTGTTCTTTACTATGTTTTTCTGCATACCATAGATGAGTGAGACTGTCGCATATTTGTTCCGGTTCCTATCCCTCTGGCTTATTTCATTTAACATGTTTCTCTCCACCCCCATTCTAGTTGAAGCAAATTATATGATGTCAGACTTTCCTACTGCTGCATAGTATTTTATTGTGTGTATGGTGTGGTGGTGTGGTGGAGATGTAGTTAATTTGCCCATCAGAACCATTAAAGTTAACACTATTATAATCATGTTACCTAATTTACAACAAAAGCAATAGGATAAAAAATAAAGGACATTTGGGGCCAGAATGACAGTCCAGTGGGTAAGGAACTTGCCTTGCACATGGTCTACTTGGTTGGATCCCTGGCATCCCTTGAGTGCCACAAGAAGTGATCCCTGAGCACAGCCAGATGTGCCTCCCCCCAAAAAAACAAAATAAATAAATAAAGGCTGTTTGCATTATTTTTTCAATGATTAGGTGGTAAACAGTGATCACCAATGGACTCTCACTGGAACTATTAGGCACCTATCCTTAGAACTGTATGAGTGAGGGTAAAAAAGAATTGGGATCTTGTCCCACATGGCACAGTCATTAAAAGCATAAAAAGAATGAGAATTTAGAATGTACTAGATGTATCTGAAGATGACAGATGCATCTTAATTTCTTTGGGGGTGTGTTCGACACATGGTGATGCTCAAGGGCTACTCCTGGCTCTGCACTCAGTGCTCTTGGCAGTACTTGGGGGACCATATAGGTGCCTGGAATAGAACATGGGTCGGCCACATGCAAGGCAAATGCCCTACCCTCTATACTATTGCTCTGGCCCCTCATCTGAGTTTTGACGATGACAGACACATTATGGCAGCGTGAGAAGAAGCACATCTTAGAGGAACTGAGGACACATTAGGAAATCAACACAGGAGAAAGGCACAGAATTTTCAGACAAGGAACATGCCAGCAGAGCCATTTATTTCCTTGAAGGCTCTCAACTCTCCAAAATCATCCCGCCTTACCAGCGCCCCACCTAGAGTAGGTCACCAACTTTAAAGTCAATGAAGGAAGTTGTGAAATTGTGGGATCATTTCAAATACGGGCGTGGAGAACCTCTTCCTTTATGTGGGAGGAAATGGTAGTGGAAATATGAGCATGGGCCCCCGTGTCTGTTTGACAAAGAGAGAGAGTGAAGGAGACTCAGTCCCTCAGCCATTCAGCAGGTCCTTGAGAGAAGAGCTTGAGGGAACAACTGGGATTGAGCCATCGAGAGGATTCTAGGAGAAACCCAAACGGGGCCATTGAAATTCCTTAGATAGTTGAACTGAGCCTTGAAAAGGGCCATGATTCATGGGACACCCCAGGAACCAGACTTGCGAGCTGAGATTCCTAATCTTGACATGCCCCATGGGGTGGGAAGGAAAAACATTCCTGTTCTACAAAAACACAAAGTTCATTGGTGACTCAGAAAAATTAAAAAACAAAAGTTTGTAGAACTTAATGGGGACTTAAGGATGAGCGTGGCCCAGATGGGATCCGCTCTGTATATGCCACGGTAGTGTTTCTAGAAGCATGCGGAATGGCTCCCCGAGGCAGAGGTTACAGGTCTGGTGTTTTCCTCATGAGAACTTACTCAAGTAGCCAAAGTCCCTCTTTTCTGATCCAAGGAAAATGCACCTTGCTGAATGAACGCTTTAGAAACACCCTTTTTTTGCTGATTCAGGTGTAGCGCCAACACCCTCCACCCCAACAGGTATTTGATTAAACAGCTTACAGTCCCTGGGAGTCCTTGTTTAATTTTTTTTTCTTTTTGAGTCACACCTGGCAATGCTCAGGGGTTACTCCTGGCTCTGCACTCAGGAATTACTCCTGGTGGTGCTCGGGGGACCACATGGGATGCCGGGAATTGAACCCAGGTCGGCCACGTGCAAGGCAAACGCCCTTTCCGCTGTGCTATGGCTCCAGCCTCCCATGTTTAATATTTTTAACTACACATCTGATTCATCCTGGGCTTCTTACCGAAGAAGATAAAGACAGGCCAAGAGAGAGAAAGCAGCTTAATAAGGAAACGGGTTTAGCCCCCCACCCCAAGCTCCCTTCCCCCATCTTCGGCATACATACAAACATTTGAAGCCACTCACTGTGCAGGTTAACCTGGAACCAGTGTTAGCTCCCCGAAGTGACTGAAAGATGTGGGGATGGTGCTGCAATCGCATGAGCTAATTGTGACTCAGAAGTAAACAGAGCCATCCTGTCTGTGTAGGCAGCCTGCAGGCAGGAGCACCACCAGTGTGGGGACAGCCGTGCCCAAGAGCAGACAGGGAGCCTGGGAAGTTCATGCAGGGGTTGTTTACTCTCGCTGCCGTGTGCTTCACGGGACTCAATGGCAGGTAATCTCTGTTACTGGACAGGGACGGACCTTGAAGAAGCGTAAAGCGTTCTTGAAAGGAAGCTGGGAGGCCCATATGATTGTCCAGGCGCTCCGTGCCCGAGGCCCCTCTCTTCTCTGTGAGCTGCTGTCACTACTGCCGTTGCCCTCATGCCAGACATCAGCGAAGCCACAACTTGAGTTATTTATTTATTTATTTATTTATTTATTTTCTTCTAATTCTGGTAATTCAATTCCATTCCTTTACCCCCATTGTGTTTTTTTTTTTTTTTTTTTTTTTTTTTTTTTTTTTTTTTTTTTTATTTTTAATTAGAGAATCACCGTGAGGGTACAGTTACAGATTTATACACTTTTGTGCTTATACTTCCCTCATACAAAGTTTGGGAACCCCTCCCTTCACCAGTGCCCATTCTCCACCACCTGTAAACCCAGTGTCCCTCCCACCCTCCCCAATCCCATCTCCCCCCCACCCCACCCTGCCACTGTGGCAAGGCATTCCCTTCTGTTTTCTCTCTCTAATTAGCTGTTGTGGTTTGCAATAAAGGTGTTGAGTGGCCGCTGTGCTCAGTCTCTAGCCCTCATTCAGCCCGCAACTCCCTTCCCCCACATGGCCTTCGACTACAATGTAGTTGGTGATCGATTCTCTGTGTTGACCTTTCCCCGGAACGTGAGGGCAGCCTCGAAGCCATGGAGTCAACCTCCTGGTACTTATTTCTACAGTTCTTGGGTGTTAGTCTCCCACTCTGTTATTCTAAATACCATAGATGAGTGCAATCTTTCTATGTCTGTCTCTCTCTTTCTGACTCATTTCACTCAGCATGAAACTTTTCATGCCCATCCACTTAACTACAAAATTCTTGACCTCCTTTTTTCTAACAGCTGCATAGTATTCCATTGTATAGATGTACCAAAGTTTCCTCAACCAGTCATCCGTTCTGGGGCATTCGGGTTTTTTCCAGATTCTGGCTATTGTAAACAGTGCTGCGATGAACATACATGTGCAGATGTTGTTTCGATTGTACTTTTTTGCCTCTCTGGGATATATTCCCAGCAGTGGTATTGCTGGGTCAAATGGGAATTCAATATCTAATTTTTTGAGAGTCGTCCAAATTGTTTTCCAGAAGGGCTGAACCAGTCGGCATTCCCACCAGCAGTGAAGAAGGGTCCCTTTCTCCCCACATCCTCTCCAACAGCGGTTGCTTTTGTTTTTTTGGATGTGTGCTAGTCTCTGTGGTGTGAGGTGGTATCTCAAAGTTGTTTTGATCTGCATCTCTCTGATGATTAGTGATGCAGAGCACTTTTTCATGTGCCTTTTGGCCATTCGTATTTCTTCCTTGGTAAAGTTTCTGTTCATTTCTTCGCCCCATTTTTTGATGGGGTTGGATGTTTTCTTCTTGTAGAGTTCAACCAGTGCTTTATATACCATTGATATCAACCCCTTATCTGATGGGTATTGTGTAAATATCCTTTCCCATTCTGTGGATAGTCTTTGTATTCTGGTCACTGTATCTCTTGCGGTGCAGAAGCTTTTTAGTTTAATGTAGTCCCATTTGTTGATCTCTGTTTTTACTAGATTGCTTAGTTCCGTGTCACCTTTGAAGATACCTTTATCTTCAATATCGTGGAGGGTTTCGCCAACCTTGTCTTCAATGTACCTTATGGTTTGTGGTCTAATGTTGAGGTCTTTAATCCATTTTGATCTGACTTTTGTGCATGGTGTCAGGTCAAGGTCTAAACCCATTTTTTTGCATGTGGTTGTCCAGTTGTGCCAGCACCATTTGTTAAAGAGGCTTTCCTTGCTCCACTTCACATCTCTTGCTCCCTTATCAAAGATTAGATGGTCATACATTTGGGGTTGTGTGTAGGGATATTCCACCCTGTTCCATTGGTCTACGGCTCTGCCTTTGTTCCAGTACCATGCTGTTTTAATTGTTACTGCTTTGTAGTAAAGTTTGAGGTTGGGGATGGTGATGCCTCCCATCATCTTTTTCCCAAGAATTGTTTTAGCTATCCTTGGACGTTTGTTATTCCATATGAATTTTAGGATTGCTTGATCCATTTCTTTGAAGAATGTCATGGGTATATTTATAGGGATCGCATTGAATCTGTATAACGCTTTAGGGAGTATTGCCATTTTGACAACATTGATTCTCCCTATCCACGAGCAGGGTATATGTTTCCATTTCCTCATGTCCTCTTTAATTTCATGTAGTAGCGTTATGTAGTTTTCTTTGTAAAGGTCTTTTACTTCCTTGGTTAAGCTGATTCCGAGGTACCTGATTTTCTGGGGCACGATTGTGAATGGGATTGCTTTTTTCATGTCCCTTTCCTCTGCCTCATTGTTTGCATATATGAAGGCCATGGATTTTTGGGTATTGATTTTGTAGCCTGCAACTTTACTGTATAAGTCTATTGTTTCTAAGAGTTTCTTAGTAGAGGTTTTAGGCTTCTCTAGATATAGTATCATGTCGTCTGCAAATAGTGAGAGTTTGATTTCTTCCCTTCCTATCTGGATGCCCTTAATCTCTTTTTCTTGTCTAATAGCTATCGCAAGTACTTCCAGTACTATATTGAAGAGGAGTGGTGAGAGTGGGCATCCTTGTCTTGTGCCCGATCTCAGAGGAAAGGCCCTTAGTTTTTCCCCGTTGAGGATAATGCTTGCCGTAGGCTTGTGATAGATGGCTTCGACTATCTTGAGGAAAGTTCCTCCAAACCCCATTTTGGCGAGGGTTTTCATCATGAAAGGATGTTGGATCTTGTCAAATGCTTTCTCTGCATCTATTGATATGATCATATGGTTTTTATCTTTACTTTTGTTGATATGCTGGATTATGTTGATTGATTTCCGAATGTTAAACCATCCTTGCATCCCTGGGATGAATCCCACTTGGTCGTGATGTATGATCTTTTTGATGAGTTGTTGGATCCTATTTGCTAGTATTTTGTTGAGGATCTTCGCATCGGTGTTCATCAGGGAAATTGGTCTGTAATTTTCTTTCTTAGTGGTGTCTTTGTTTGCTTTTGGTATTAGGGAGATATGTGCTTCATAGAAACTGTTTGGGAGAGTTCCTGTTTTTTCAATTTCCTGGAAAAGTTTGAGGAAAACAGGCAATAGGTCTTCTTTAAATGTTTGGAAGAATTCGCCAGTGAAACCATCTGGGCCTGGGCTTTTGTTTTTGGGGAGGTTTTTGATTACCGTTTCAATTTCCTTAACATTGATGGGTCTATTCAGGTATTCCAGGTCTTCTTTCTTCAGTGCTGGGAGATTGTAGGAATCAAGGAATCCATCCATTTCTTTTAGGTTCTCCTTTTTTGTGGCATAAAGACTTTCAAAGTAGTCTCTAATGATCTTTTGAATCTCACTGGTTTCTGTTATGATGTCCCCCTTTTCATTTCTGATTCGATTTATTAGAGTTTTCTCTCTTTCTTTCTTTGTGAGACTTGCTAGCGGTTTATCAATCTTATTTATTTTCTCAAAGAACCAACTCTTTGTTTCATTGATCTTTCGGATTGTTTTTTTGGTTTCGATGTCATTAATTTCTGCTCTAATTTTTATTATTTCTTTCCTTCGGTCTGGTTTGGGGTCCTTTCTCTGGTCCTTTTCTAGGGTCTTGAGTCGTGAAGTCAAGCTATCTATGTGGGTCCTTTCTTCCTTCCTGAGGAATGCTTGGAGAGCTATAAATTTTCCCCTTAACACGGCTTTAGCTGCGTCCCATAGGTTTTGGTAGCTCGTGTCTTCATTCTCATTTGTTTCTAAGTATCTTTTGATTTCTTCCTTGATTTCCTTCTTGACCCACTCATTGTTCAACATGGAATTGTTTAATTTCCAGGTGTTTGATTTGATTTTCCGTATTTGTGGGTGGTTAGCTTCTATCTTCAGTGCATCGTGGTCTGAAAAGGTGGTTGATACAATTTCTATTTTTCCGATTCTATTGAGGTATGTTCTGGGGCCCAGTACATGGTCTATTTTTGAAAATGTTCCATGTGCACTGGAAAAGAATGTGTATTCTTTCTTTTTGGGGTGTAAGGCCCTGTATAGGTCTATTAGGCCTCTCTCTTCGATTTCTTCATTCAGAGTCAGTGTTTCCTTGTTGAGTTTTGTTCTTGTGGATCTATCTAGAGGTGATAAGGCCGTATTGAAGTCTCCGACTACAATTGTGCTGTTAGTGATGTCCTCTTTGAAGTCTGTTAGGAGTCGTTTTAAATATTTAGCCGGTCGTTCGTTAGGAGCATATACGTTTAAGAGTGTGATTTCTTCCTGTTGTACATATCCCTTGATAAACAGAAAATGACCTTCGCTGTCCCTTTTGATCTTTTTCATCCTGAAATCTATGTTGTCGGATACCAGGATGGCCACTCCAGCTTTTTTAAGGGGGTTGTTTGCTTGGAGGATTGTTTTCCATCCTTTGACTTTGAGTCTATGTTTACTCTGTTTGTTCAGGTGTGTTTCTTGCAGGCAACAGAATGTTGGGTTTAATTTCCGGATCCATTTAGCCACTCTGTGTCTCTTGATAGGTGCATTTAGGCCATTGACATTGAGAGAGATTATTGTGATGTGGTTTTGTGTCATCTTTCTGTGGGATTTGTTGTTCTTATGGGGCTCCTCCTTGTCTTACAGTAGCCCCTTTAGACCTTCATTCAAGATTGGTTTTGAGTCTATGAAGTTCCTGAGCTGTTGTTTATCTGAGAAATAGTGTATGGTTCCTTCGAGTTTGAGTGAGAGTTTAGCTGGATAAAGTATTCTTGGTGAGGCATTCATTTCGTTGAGTTTTTTCACTATGTCCCACCATTGTCTTCGGGCTCGGAGGGTTTCTTCTGACAGATCGGCCGTAAATCTGAGGGGTGCTCCTTTGTATGTGATTTCCCTCTTTGACCTTGCTACTTGTAGAATTGTGTCTCTATCTAGAGCATCCGCCATTCTGACTATGAGATGCCTTGGAGTCTTTTTATTTGGGTCTCTTTTTGCTGGCACTCTTCGGACTTCTTGTATCTGGACGCCTGCCTTCTCCAGCTCTGGGAATTTCTTAGCGATGATGTCTTTGACTATGTTTTTTTCATTGGCGTTACTTCCCTGTGGTTCTGGTACTCCAATGATTCTTATGTTGTTCCTCTTGAAGTCATCCCCCAGGGCTCTGATTCGCTCTATAGCCATTTTGAGGTCTTTGGCCATGATTTGTTGCTGTCTGTAAGCTTTCTGCAGCTCATCCTCAAGCTCGCTGATTCTGTCTTCGGCTGTAGTCATTCTGCTGTTGAGGGCATCTAGTGAGATTTTTATTTCATCTACTGATTGCTGTATTTGTGAGACTTCCGTTCGAAGGTTTGAAATTTCTGCTCTCATTTCTGCTCTGATTTCTTCCTGTATTTTCTTGGTAGACCGTTCGAGCGCTTGATTCATCTCCTCCCTTAATTTATTGGATGTCTGTTCCATAGTTGCTTGGAGTAGGTCGAATCTCCTCCATATTTCCTCTCTGAATTGTTTATCTGAGAGGTCGTAGATGTTGGGAGACTGTTTTGAGGTTTCTAGTATCTTTTGTTCTCCCTCTCTTGGTGGAGGGGATTTTCGCTGTTTCTTCATATTGTCACGGAAGTGCAGAGTTGGAACCTTGTAGTTATTTATTCCTCTTCCTTTTTGTGGGAAGAAGGGGCTCCGATTGTGCTAAACTTCCGTTATTCCCTGATAGCTTTTATACTGTCAGCCTAAGCTAATGGCTATTTTACATAAATGTTTGAGATCGCAAAAGTGAGTTTTGAAAGGAATACACAGTACGGATTGAGCTGAGGTAGCAAAGAATAACTGCGGCCGCGTTAGCGGCCGCCGCTCCGGAAAGAGGCCACGCCCACTTTTAGGCCACGCCCCCTGAGATGAGGACACGCCCCTAAGCAGCAGAGTGGGGATTGGTCAGGATCCGACGGCGGCGGCGGAAAGGTGCCAGGCAGGGGCTTCAGGAGAAGCCCCGAGCCGCGGCGGGCAGGGGGCGGGGAGGGGGCTTCTCCGCGCTGAGGCAGGCTCTCCAAAGGATTGCCTGTTTACCTGCAGGATGGAGATTGGTCAGGATCCGACGGCGGCGGCGGCAAGGTGCCAGGCAGGGGCTTCAGGAGAAGCCCCGAGCCGCGGCGGGCAGGGGGCGGGGAGGGGGCTTCTCCGCGCTGAGGCAGGCTCTCCAAAGGATTGCCTGTTTACCTGCAGGATGGAGATTGGTCAGGATCCGACGGCGGCGGCGGCAAGGTGCCAGGCAGGGGCTTCAGGAGAAGCCCCGAGCCGCGGCGGGCAGGGGGCGGGGAGGGGGCTTCTCCGCGCTGAGGCAGGCTCTCCAAAGGATTGCCTGTTTACCTGCAGGATGGAGATTGGTCAGGATCCGACGGCGGCGGCGGCAAGGTGCCAGGCAGGGGCTTCAGGAGAAGCCCCGAGCCGCGGCGGGCAGGGGGCGGGGAGGGGGCTTCTCCGCGCTGAGGCAGGCTCTCCAAAGGATTGCCTGTTTACCTGCAGGATGGAGATTGGTCAGGATCCGACGGCGGCGGCGGAAAGGTGCCAGGCAGGGGCTTCAGGAGAAGCCCCGAGCCGCGGCGGGCAGGGGGCGGGGAGGGGGCTTCTCCGCGCTGAGGCAGGCTCTCCAAAGGATTGCCTGTTTACCTGCAGGATGGAGATTGGTCAGGATCCGACGGCGGCGGCGGCAAGGTGCCAGGCAGGGGCTTCAGGAGAAGCCCCGAGCCGCGGCGGGCAGGGGGCGGGGAGGGGGCTTCTCCGCGCTGAGGCAGGCTCTCCAAAGGATTGCCTGTTTACCTGCAGGATGGAGATTGGTCAGGATCCGACGGCGGCGGCGGCAAGGTGCCAGGCAGGGGCTTCAGGAGAAGCCCCGAGCCGCGGCGGGCAGGGGGCGGGGAGGGGGCTTCTCCGCGCTGAGGCAGGCTCTCCAAAGGATTGCCTGTTTACCTGCAGGATGGAGATTGGTCAGGATCCGACGGCGGCGGCGGCAAGGTGCCAGGCAGGGGCTTCAGGAGAAGCCCCGAGCCGCGGCGGGCAGGGGGCGGGGAGGGGGCTTCTCCGCGCTGAGGCAGGCTCTCCAAAGGATTGCCTGTTTACCTGCAGGATGGAGATTGGTCAGGATCCGACGGCGGCGGCGGCAAGGTGCCAGGCAGGGGCTTCAGGAGAAGCCCCGAGCCGCGGCGGGCAGGGGGCGGGGAGGGGGCTTCTCCGCGCTGAGGCAGGCTCTCCAAAGGATTGCCTGTTTACCTGCAGGATGGAGATTGGTCAGGATCCGACGGCGGCGGCGGCAAGGTGCCAGGCAGGGGCTTCAGGAGAAGCCCCGAGCCGCGGCGGGCAGGGGGCGGGGAGGGGGCTTCTCCGCGCTGAGGCAGGCTCTCCAAAGGATTGCCTGTTTACCTGCAGGATGGAGATTGGTCAGGATCCGACGGCGGCGGCGGCAAGGTGCCAGGCAGGGGCTTCAGGAGAAGCCCCGAGCCGCGGCGGGCAGGGGGCGGGGAGGGGGCTTCTCCGCGCTGAGGCAGGCTCTCCAAAGGATTGCCTGTTTACCTGCAGGATGGAGATTGGTCAGGATCCGACGGCGGCGGCGGCAAGGTGCCAGGCAGGGGCTTCAGGAGAAGCCCCGAGCCGCGGCGGGCAGGGGGCGGGGAGGGGGCTTCTCCGCGCTGAGGCAGGCTCTCCAAAGGATTGCCTGTTTACCTGCAGGATGGAGATTGGTCAGGATCCGACGGCGGCGGCGGCAAGGTGCCAGGCAGGGGCTTCAGGAGAAGCCCCGAGCCGCGGCGGGCAGGGGGCGGGGAGGGGGCTTCTCCGCGCTGAGGCAGGCTCTCCAAAGGATTGCCTGTTTACCTGCAGGATGGAGATTGGTCAGGATCCGACGGCGGCGGCGGCAAGGTGCCAGGCAGGGGCTTCAGGAGAAGCCCCGAGCCGCGGCGGGCAGGGGGCGGGGAGGGGGCTTCTCCGCGCTGAGGCAGGCTCTCCAAAGGATTGCCTGTTTACCTGCAGGATGGAGATTGGTCAGGATCCGACGGCGGCGGCGGCAAGGTGCCAGGCAGGGGCTTCAGGAGAAGCCCCGAGCCGCGGCGGGCAGGGGGCGGGGAGGGGGCTTCTCCGCGCTGAGGCAGGCTCTCCAAAGGATTGCCTGTTTACCTGCAGGATGGAGATTGGTCAGGATCCGACGGCGGCGGCGGCAAGGTGCCAGGCAGGGGCTTCAGGAGAAGCCCCGAGCCGCGGCGGGCAGGGGGCGGGGAGGGGGCTTCTCCGCGCTGAGGCAGGCTCTCCAAAGGATTGCCTGTTTACCTGCAGGATGGAGATTGGTCAGGATCCGACGGCGGCGGCGGCAAGGTGCCAGGCAGGGGCTTCAGGAGAAGCCCCGAGCCGCGGCGGGCAGGGGGCGGGGAGGGGGCTTCTCCGCGCTGAGGCAGGCTCTCCAAAGGATTGCCTGTTTACCTGCAGGATGGAGATTGGTCAGGATCCGACGGCGGCGGCGGCAAGGTGCCAGGCAGGGGCTTCAGGAGAAGCCCCGAGCCGCGGCGGGCAGGGGGCGGGGAGGGGGCTTCTCCGCGCTGAGGCAGGCTCTCCAAAGGATTGCCTGTTTACCTGCAGGATGGAGATTGGTCAGGATCCGACGGCGGCGGCGGCAAGGTGCCAGGCAGGGGCTTCAGGAGAAGCCCCGAGCCGCGGCGGGCAGGGGGCGGGGAGGGGGCTTCTCCGCGCTGAGGCAGGCTCTCCAAAGGATTGCCTGTTTACCTGCAGGATGGAGATTGGTCAGGATCCGACGGCGGCGGCGGCAAGGTGCCAGGCAGGGGCTTCAGGAGAAGCCCCGAGCCGCGGCGGGCAGGGGGCGGGGAGGGGGCTTCTCCGCGCTGAGGCAGGCTCTCCAAAGGATTGCCTGTTTACCTGCAGGATGGAGATTGGTCAGGATCCGACGGCGGCGGCGGCAAGGTGCCAGGCAGGGGCTTCAGGAGAAGCCCCGAGCCGCGGCGGGCAGGGGGCGGGGAGGGGGCTTCTCCGCGCTGAGGCAGGCTCTCCAAAGGATTGCCTGTTTACCTGCAGGATGGAGATTGGTCAGGATCCGACGGCGGCGGCGGCAAGGTGCCAGGCAGGGGCTTCAGGAGAAGCCCCGAGCCGCGGCGGGCAGGGGGCGGGGAGGGGGCTTCTCCGCGCTGAGGCAGGCTCTCCAAAGGATTGCCTGTTTACCTGCAGGATGGAGATTGGTCAGGATCCGACGGCGGCGGCGGCAAGGTGCCAGGCAGGGGCTTCAGGAGAAGCCCCGAGCCGCGGCGGGCAGGGGGCGGGGAGGGGGCTTCTCCGCCCCATTGTGTGTTTTTTTTAAATTTTTTAATTGAGTTACCATGTGGAAAGTTACAGTTTTTTTTTTTTTTTTGCTTTTTGGGTCACACCCAGCGATGCTCAGGGGTTGCTCCTGGCTCTGCACTCAGGAATTACCCCTGGCTGCTCAGGGGACCATATGGGATGCTGGGAATCGAACCCAGGTCGGCCGCGTGCAAGGCAAACGCCCTGCCCGCTGTGCTATCACTCCAGCCCCAAAAAGTTACAAAGTTTTGAGGTTTAAGTCTCGGTTATACAATGCTCGAACACCCATCCCTTCACCAGTGCACATATTCCACCACCAAGAATCACAGTATAGCTCCACCCCGCACCCCCACACCCCTATACAACATGAGTTTTACTGTGCATTTCATTCCTTTGCTGTACCAGGACTTTGGAACATTATAAAGACCTCAGTCCTTCCATGACTTTTGTTTGTTTATTCTTGGGCCACACCTGGCAATGCCCAGGGGTTACTCCTGGTCCTGTGCTCAGGAATTACTCCCGTGAGTGCTCAGGGGACCATATGGGATGCCAGGGACCAAGCCCGGGTTGGCTGCATGCAGGGCAAAGTCCTTACTCCTTGTATGGCTTTTGAACAACCGCTTACTCTATCACCAAACAGAATTTTCCCCTTTATCCTACAATCTCTCTGCGTCAACCCGCAAGTTGTAAGCATCAATATCAGAGGGATTTTTCTAAGAGTATAGTAGACAGAGGTGAAGGAATTGGTGCTGGAATATTGTGTGCCTGAAACTCAATCATGAATAACTTTATGATTCAAGTGATTCAATGAAAAAAAATTGTTTTTTAAAGGAGTATCATTATAGGGCCAGGAAGATAGCTCAAAAATGCTTGGAATACATGCTGTGCATACAAGAGTCGCAGGTTTAATCCCTACCACTGCATGGTCCCCTGAGCACTGCTGGATGGGAGTTCCTCTGTTCCTCAAAAAGAGAGCATCATTATTATTATTATTATTATTATTATTATTATTTTGGGTCACACCCAGCAATGCACAGGGGTTACTCCTGGCTCTGCACTCAGGAATTACCCTTGGCGGTGCTCAGGGGACCATATGGGATGCTGGTATTCGAACCCAGGTTGGCCACATGCAAGGCAAATGCCTTACCTGCTGTGCTTTCGCTCCAGCCCCAAGAGAGCATCATTATAATAAAAAGTTGATACTCATTTTGTTCATTATAGAAGGAAAAATTATAGTTATTTGCCTGTCAAGGCAAAATAAACTCTCCAAAGGGCATTAAGTAGATCTGCTTATATATCCAAGGTACAGTACGGCCAGTACAAGCACAGCTATCAGTATTAGTTTTTTTTTTTCAGTACAGTATGTAAGCTTGGTGTTACCTGCCAAACACTATCCGCAGTTACTCACATTGTGAGTACTGTTACTCATGTGGTGGGCACTATTACTCATGGTAACCATTGCAATGACAGATGTCACTTAGGCTATAAAAAAAAACATCTAATTTAGCTCAAATATTGGTTTTCATCTAAAAAACTTTAAGTGTGACTTTTGATTTCTTTACTGAGGTCACATGATTTACGATAGTGTTAATGTTTATGCTTTTGGTATACAAAGTTACTGTGCCATCAGGAGTGCCCCAAGCTCTCTACCTCTGTCCCTAGGTCCTTTCTGGTCCACCGAACCCCTGCCTCCCTTCCCCCAACCCTGCAGCCCTCTTGTTACCTTGGTTCTGTTGTCAGAGTCCAAGGGTTTGTTTTCACTGGACCTTGTCCAGTGCCTTGCTTTGCTTCTTTAGTTATCACTTATGAGCGAGATCATTCAGAATTTGTCCTTTTCCCTCTGACTTATTTCACTTCTCATGGAACCTTTTAGTTCTGAGATGTAGCATCTTTTCTTATAGTGATTGGTATTTCATTGTGTGTCTATGCTACATTTCTTTATCTTTTCATGCATCCCTGGGCACAGGGTCTTGGTGATTGCAAATAGTGCTCCAATGATGATCACTGTCATTATAATATTTTTCACTTGATTTTTTTTTTGGGGGGGAGGGTCACACCTGGCGATACACAGGGGTTATACCTGGCTCTGCACTCAGGAATCACCCCTGGTGGTGCTCAGGGGACCATATGGGATGCTGGGAATTGAACCCGGGTTGGCCAAGTGCAAGGCAAATGCCCTACCCGCTGTGCTATTGCTCCAGTCCCATTCACTTGATATTTTTGTGTTCTTGGGGTAGGTGCCCAGGATTGGAATTACTGGATCAGACAGTACTATTTTTTAATTGTTATTAATTAATTATTTAATTAATTGGTTTTTGGGTCACAGCTGGTGATGCTCAAGGGTTACTTCTGGCTCTCTGTTCAAGAATTATTACTGGTGGTATACGGGGACCACATGAGATTCTGAGATTGAACTTGAGTCACTAGAGTGCAAGGCAAATTCCCTACCCACTGTGCTATCACCCCAGTCCTGTAGTTATTATATTTTAAATTTTGGGAAGGGGGGGAGGGTTGGGGTCACACCCAGGGGTATTAGGGCCTAATTCCAGTTTTGTCCTCCTGACAGTGCTGGCGGGGGGGAGGGGGGAACCACGTGATGGTGGGGAATCAAATCAGGGTTAGCCACAGGCAAGGGAAATACTATCTTAATCTCTGTAGTATTTCTCTGACCTCCCTCCCCATTGAAATTTTTTTTTTTGAAAAGCACTCACATCAGGATTTTCTTCCCGTCCTTCTGCTACCCCAGTGATTCTTATGTTGTTCTTAAATTCATCCAAATATTCTTTTGTCATCTGTTGATTTTGTTTTTGTTTTTGTTTTTGGGTCACACCTGGCAATGCACAGGGGTTATTCTTGGCTCTGCACTCAGGAACCACTCCTGGCGGTGCTCACGGGACCATATGGGATGCTGGGATTTGAACCCGGGTTGGCCGAGTGCAAGGCAAATGCCCTACCCGCTGTGCTATCGCTCCGGCCCCCATCTGTTGATTTATTTTGAGCCACTTTCCCTTGTTCTGCTGTGATCTGGAGATTCTCTGCACCTCGTCTTGGAGCTCACAGATTCTGTCCTCAGCAGCTGTTACTCTGCTGCTGAGGCCTTCCAGTGAGATTTTCATTTCACTAGCCAGTCCAGTGTTTTTCAGATCAGCCATTTCTGTTTGTGTTTTCCTCATTTCTGCTCTCAGATCCTCTTGTAATTTATTGGTGGTGTGTTCCATTATTTCTTTGAGCTTCTTATGCATCCTTAACAGCTCCCTTCTAAGTTTCTTGTCTGAGTTTATATAGTTCATTATTACTGCTTGGGTTATCTGGGCTAGCGTCCTCACTCACTAAGCCTGGTGTGTTTGTGCATTACTTTACCGTTGTGACTTTTGCAGATTGGATTCTTGCGCTTCTGTTTGCTTTTGTCTTTTGTGGGGAAATGTTGATTGGAATGTTGTATGGACTATTGACCTAATATGGTTGTGGTGGTCAGGCTGCCCTAGTGAAGTCCAAATAAGAGGCTAAATTGTGGTTCTAATTTGTCATCTGTTACGGGATAGGATGGGGGCGATTAACTGGTGGCCGTTCAGGAAGCCAAGCCCCAAGGCCTTCTAATCTGAAATATCAGAATTTTAGAGTCTTTCAGTAGTTCGGAGCCACTGCTAGCTTGGGGCCACACTGCCTTGGAAAGCTCCCACCTCTCAGCTCTGAAAAGCTTCCATACAGCCATCCAGAGCGGCTAAAGCACACCCTTGTTGGAACTGTTGTTTCTAAACAACACCCGGAGACTATAAAACCAAACTCCCGGAAGTGACATCTTATAGCCTAGTTCTCCCTCTGGGAGAACCTGGCAAGCTACTGAGAGTTTCCTGTCCACATGGGAGAGCCTCGCAAACTCCCCATGGTGTATTCATATGCCAAATCCAGTAACAATAATGGGTCTCATTCCCCTGACCCTGAAAGAGCTTCTGATGAGGTACCATTGGAAAGGATGAGTAAAGAGAGGCTTCTAAAATCTCAGGACTAGGACAAATGGAGACGTTACTGAGACCACTCTAGAAATTCGACAGTCAACGGGATGATGATGATGATGATGCTATTCCTGGCTCTGTGCTCTCTTTTGTGTTCCCTAAAGTTGTTAGGGAACCATCTAGTTGGCCTGGGATTGAACTAAAGTCATGATCCAAGCTGATGCATGCAGGAGGCGTGGGCCTGAACTCATGTGCTGTCTCTCTGGTCCTTCCCCAGTTCTCGATTTGTTTACATATGTATTTCCAAGATGTATTGTTTTCTAGGTCTTGAATGTTAGCCCTCTGTCAAATGTATGATGTGTGGGTATTTTCCTCCCACTCACTGGGGTATCCTCTTTGGTTTTTGGCTGTGCTGAGGATTGAATTGAGGGTATCGTATGTGCAATGCAAGGCTTGTGCTTTACTACTGAGTCATATCCCTGGACAAGTAGGAGAAGCATGTTAGTTTACTTTTGCATTTAGTTTATTTTTTTCTTTGCCAATGAATTGAATCATTGAAGACCTCCTGAAAGTCAATATCATGGAGAGTTCTGCCTATGTTTTCCTTGAGGTATCTTATGGATTTGAGCCTAATATTGAGGTCTTTAATCTGTTTTGAATTACCTTTTGCAAAAGATGTGAGATGAGAGTCCAATTTCACCTTGTTTTAGCATGAGGCTGACCAGTTTTCCCAACGCTGTATGTTCAAGAGCTTTTTCTTGCTCTATCACAGCCTTAGAAACTTTGTTGTAAATCTGAGGGTTTACGTCTCAATTTTATTCCATTGACTTGAGAATGTTTTTATCTCAGTGCCACGCTCCTGGCTTGATACTCTGGATCCCTACTGGCAGTATTCAGGGGACCATATGCAGTGCCTGGAATTGAATTCAGATTTCTTGCATACAAAGTATGTGCTCCAGCCGGTTGAGCTGTCTCTCTGGTAACAATACAATTAATTAAAGTGTGAGATTTCCTTGACTGTGTTAGGTTCAATACTCAGAGCATTGATTAGAATAATATTACAGAAAGATTTTATCTCAATTGTGGGGAAAATCAGCCCTAGATTAAATGCTGCTCCCATCCCATCTGTCAAAGTATAAAAGGAATATGTGAAGTGATGAAACTGTTTCTGAGTAATTTAACCACGTCTTACAATATTTATAGGACTATAAATATGCCAAAACACCAACAACATAGAATTTGCACTATCTCGATGGATTGGCCAAATGTCCAATAAGTTTAAATTTTTTGTGTGTGGGGGGCACACGTGGTAGTGCTCAGGGTTTACTCCTGGCTCAGTGTTCACGGATCACTCCTGGCGGTGCTCTGGGATCCATATATGGTGCTGGAGATCAAACCCCCATTGGCTGCATACAAAGCAAGCACCTTACCCACTGTGTTATTGCTTTGCCCCCACAATTGTCCAATAGAAGTTTATAAGATGACAAGAAAAATCAAATACTCAAACAACTGAAACTGACTCAGAAATTGCAATGATGAGGGCCCGAGAGATATTACAGGGGTTAAAGAAATTGCCTTGAGCATGGCCTGTCTTGAATTGGTTGATCCCTGGCATTGCATAGGATCCTCCCAAGCATTGCCAGGAGTGATCCTGAGCCAGAGCCAGGAATAAGCCCTGGATACCACCAGGAATGGCCCCAAGGCAAAACTATACTAAAAGTACAATGATCATTGAATTAATAGAAAAGAACATTCCAAACAACTGAACTGTATTCCATAAGTTTAGGAAATGAGAAGAACTATCGAACATGTCAGGTAGAGATGTAAGACATTTTAAAAAAAAGATGAAAATTAAACTTTTAGGAAAAATGGGAATAAGAAAATTGGAGAATTACTAGTTAGAAATTATAGAAGAAAAAGTATCAGTTAGCCTGAAGAGTATGTAAAATGAAGCACAAAAGGAATGACTAAAGATAATTAAAAAAAACATAAAACCCAATATCAATTTGCTATGGGACAACTCAAGCAGAGTGGCTGGAGAAGGGAGTGTGATGGAATAAATATTTAAGAAAAAAATGGTCAAAGTTTTTACAAATTTGATGAAAACTAGAAATCCAAAAAGCTCAATGACTTCAAAACAGAAGAAATAAGAGGAACTCGGCACCAAACCATAGGTGACTACATTGCTTATAGCCAGTCATAATGAGGAAATCTTAAAAACAACAACAACAACAAAAAGCCCCATACAACAAAGATCGTAAATAGAGGAATGAGAAGTAATGACCGCAGATTTCTCTTTTGAAATTATGCTAGCTGGGAAAAAGTGAAGCATTCTCTTCAACTGTCAATGTAGAGTTGACTTAGCAAAATATCTTTCAAAAACAAAAAAGAAGTGAAGACATCTTTTAAACATAAAATATATGCCTAAGGGGAAGAGTTTCATTTTGTTTTTCAGTACCAGAATTGAGTCCAAAGCCTCACAGATGCTTGGCAAGTGCTCTAACTTGGAGCTACGTCCCTAGTTCCAGGACATAAAAATATTTGAAATAAATAATCTGAAAGAGTAATACTTTAAGAAATGTCCTAGGATTTTCTTTAAACACAAGGAAGGAGATACTAAAGGACACATGGATCTACAGAGAGGATTGAAGAACATCAGAAAAGTTAAGTGGGTAAATATTTTAAAATGTTTCCTTTTTAATTAAATCTATATTAAAGATATTAAAGTGAAAAATAGCAATGTATTTAAGACTTCTGACGCGCAGAAATGAAATGTGTGACAACAATGTTGTGAAGGCTGGCAGGAAATATGTGGAAGTTTTCAATGGGAAGTTTCTTTCCTTAAATTTTGGGTTTGGGGCCACACCAGCAGTGTTCAGGCCAGGCTTTGGGATCATATGGAGTGCCAGGGATTGAACCCTGGTCAGCCACATGCAAGGCAACCACCTTCCCCACTGTTCTATTTTTTCAACCCCTCAATGGTAACATTTTTGGGGGCTGTGGAGAGGCAAGTCCTGCTGTGCTCAGGGCTGACTCCTGACTCTGTGCTCAGGGATCACTCCCAGTGGGTTTCAGGCACTTGCCTTGCGTGTGCCTGACCCAGATTTTTTGCCCTGCATATGGTTCCGATATAGTCCCCGAGCCCCACCCAGAGTGATCCCTGACCACAGAGCCAGGACTAAGCCCTGATCACTCCTGAGTATGAGTCCTCCCCCCCCAAAGAGTGTAATCAAAGATGAGCATGCAAAGGAAAGAAAGAAATAAATATATGGTGCTGGAGATCAAACCTAGGTCTGCTATACGTAAGCCGAGTGTCCTACCCACTGTGCCATCTTTCTGGCCCCTTAACAGTAAGATTCTTAAGCTAAAGTCACATAGTAATAATTGAAGATAGATTTGAGATAGTTAAATGTGAATAAAACAAATCCTGAGAAGTCATTTATACAGTCTAACAAAGAGTTATAGTTAATAAAAAAGATAAATCAGAATCTCTAAAATTTTTCAATTAATCCTTAAGAAAGCAGGGAAAAATGGAAAGAAGAAAAAGATGATTCAAATAAAAAAATAGCTCCAGGTGATAGATTCAAACCTAACCATATCAATAATTGCATTCATACGAATGTATAAATATTCCAGTTAAAAGTGAGAGATTTGAAGGTAGGAAAAAAACAGAACCCAATTATACATCACCTATAAGATACCCACTTTAAATATAGAGACACAAACATGTTGAAATATAGAAAAGCAGTTTCCATAGTAACTCGATTGAAAGGAGAATGATTATACTAATAACAGAAAAAGTAAATCTTGAGCAAAAATATTACCAGGCAAAAGCATGTAATTTCATAAGGAATAGATGGTTTCATTCATTGAGAAACAAAAGTATTAAGCACCCATGAACAGAGTAGTACTAAGCATATGCAAAGAAAAATCAATAAATCTATGCTTGGGTGGAAATTTTACTATATCATACTCAATAATTGATAGAATAGTGGAGAAGAAATTAGAATAATCTAAGATTTGAACACTATAATCCACCAGGACCTTATTGACATTTATGAAAAAGTCCTCTCAACAATGGGCTGGAGTGATAGCACAGCGAGTAGGGTGTTCGCCTTGCACGTGGCTGACCTGGGTTCGATTCTTCCGCCCCTCTCGGAGAGCCCAGCAAGCTACCGAGAGTATCTTGTCCGCGCGGCAGAGCCTGGCAAGCTACCTGTGGCATATTCGATATGCCAACAACAGTAAAAACAAGGCTCACAATGGAGACGTTACTAGTGCCTGATTGAGCAAATCGATGAGCAATGGAATGACAGCGACAGTGACCTCTCAACAATAACAAAGCATTCATTTCAACAACACATTCATTTCAAGTGCATGAGTCATTTGCCAAGCCAAACCTTGGATGATAAAACTCATCAAAACATTTCGAAGGAATCACATGCATAGTATATTGTCTCACCATAATGGAATTAAGTCCAATAAATAAATAAGATATCTAGGGGCTGGAGCAATAGTACAATGGGTAGGGCACTTGCCTTGCGTGTGGCCAACCTGGGTTCAATCCTGATAGATTCCTCATCTGATTCCTGGAGCCTGCCAGGTGAGTTCCCTGAGCACCGAGCCAGCAGTAAGCCCTTAGTATCTTTGGGTATGGCCCCAAAACATACAAAAAAATCTAAAAAATGCCCCAATGTTTGGAAATTAAATCATATACATCCACATAATCAAGGGGACCAAAAAAATCAAGAGTGAAATCACAAAATATGTTGAAAAGGATAAAAACACGACACAACAACATTTGTGCAATGTTGCTAAAGCAGTCTGTAGATGGGAATGTATAGTATGACATACTATTATTAGGAGATAAAAGTCTTCAGTCAATGGCCTCATCTTACTTTCAGAAGCTAATCAGAGGCTGGAGAGATAGTACAGCAGGTAAAGCACTTGCCTTGCGTGTGCCTGACCCAGATTTGATGCCCTGCATATGGTTCCGATACAGTCCCCGAGCCCCACGCAGAGTGATCCCTGACCACAGAGCCAGGACTAAGCCCTGATCACTCCTGAGTATGAGTCCTCCCCACCCAAAGAGTGTAATCAAAGATGAGCATGCAAAGGAAAGAAATAAAGACCAGAGTAGTAATCAATAACATGTCCAGAGTGATAGTGCAGCTGTATAGGTGCTTGCCTTGCACAGGGCCGACTCAGGTTCAGTCCTGGGCATCCCATATGGACCTCTGAGCCTGCCAAAAGTAATCCCTGGGGTACAGAGCCAGGAGTAAGCCCTGAGCATTGGTCTTGGGTGTGACTCAAAACTAAATAAATTAAAATAAACAGACTGAACGTTTAGGGTGGATAAAGATATGAAGCCACCAAAACCTAATGCACTTCTGGTAGAAATGTAAAATAGTACAAATGTTTTGGAAAGTTCTTAAACTGTTAATCAGACACTTAGCATATAATTTACCGTTCTATTCCTACGAGAAATGAAAACCATGTCTTTACAAAGACTTTTATATTATTGCTTAGAGCATAGCTCTCAAATAGAAACCATTCAACTGACTATAAGCAGAAGAATGTTTGAACTGTTTTATTCTTGGGCCACACCTGGTGGTGCTAAGGGATTGCTTCTGTCTCTGCACCTCAGGGATCACTCCTGGTGGGGTCAGGGGACCATATGTTGTGTTGGGAATCGGAGCCAGGTTGGCCTTGTGCAAGGTGGGCACTCTACTCACTGTGCTTTGGCTCCAGCCCCTATGGCTCAGTGATTTTTTTTTTTTTTGCATTTTGGGTCACACCTGGCGATGCTCAGGGGTTACTCCTGGCTCTGCGCTCAGGAATTACCCCTGGCTGTGCTCTGGGGACCATATGGGTTGCTGGGATTTGAACTCGGGTCGGCCGCGTGCAAGGCAAACGCCCTACCCGCTGTGCTATCACTCCAGCCCCTGGCTCAATGATTTTTAAGAAAAGTCTGTTTAAAATAAAAACGGACCCAAAGTCCAGGACAAAAATATCAAACAAAACCCCTTTGACATCAATATTAGTATTAGAAATTTCTTTACTAGGATAAGACAAAACCAATGAAGCTTCTGGGGGCTGGAGCTAGTAAAAGCCCTTTACTTAAGGAGAACACCTGAGTCGAGATTCAGGGGGAGAGGGAATAGATACATGTGCAGGATATATCTTTAACCTAGGGTATCACACATGCAAACACTCTCCCACTGAGCTTCATCCCCAGTCCCTGAAATCTTTTTTTTTTTCTTTTTGGGTCACACCCAGCAATGCTCAGGGGTTACTCCTGGCTTTGCACTCAGGAATTGCTCCTGGCAGTGCTTGGGGGACCATATGGGATACCAGGGATCGAACCGGGGTCGGCCGCATGCAAGGCAAACGCCCTACCCATTGTGCTATCGCTCCGGCCCAGTCCCTGAAATCTTTTAAAAAAAATTCCTTAAAAAAAAAACAAAACAGGGGCTGGAGAGATAGCACAGCGGGTAGGGCGTTTGTCTTGCACGAGGCCGATCCGGGTTCAAATCCCAGCATCCCATATGGTCCCCTGAGCATGGCCAGGGGTAATTCCTGAGTGCAGAGCCAGGAGTAACCCCTGTGCATTGCCAGGTGTGACCCAAAAAGCAAAAAAAAGGAAAACAGTCAATAATCTCAACTCTCAACTTGTTTCCTCTCAAGGTCTAAGTCCAAAGTCTTTTCTAAATCCAATCTAAACCAGATAAAGGTGAAACTCTGTATCTGTCTGATTCATTGGGCTTTACTCATTTGTTTAGTCTTCTCTGGTAGCTTTATAAATATTACTTTCATAATTCAGTGATCCTTGTTATGATATAGAGGGCGTGATAATCTCTCACCTCCAACTATAATTTAATCAGGAGTAGGTTTTTCAGGTTCTTTGCCCGTTTGTTGAAATCAGGATTCAAACAAAGTCCACACACTTTCTATCTGGTTGGCCACATGCAAGGCAAACACCCTGTTTGGTTTATAGTTAGCCTGGCCCTTGATATGATTCTTCAGCCTCTTAATTTATATAATGTTTTATATATAAATTGTTTTGTTATTAAACTCGGTTTTCAACTTATTTTTGAGAAACTGGCCCATGGGTACCATTGGGTTTTTCTGGATTCTGCTGGTTGCCTCTGTTTAGTATCAATTAACCTGTTCTTCTGGCCCCTGTATTTCCAAGCATGTTGAAGATGGAACTAGAGGATTTATAATATTCAGGTTTATTATTTTGGCAAGATTATTTTGTAGATGGTACTGTATCTTTCTCTGATCAGATGTGATAATTCCAACTCATTCTTTCCCCCCACCCCTTTTTGGGTCACATCTGGCAGTGCACAGGGGTTACTCCTGGCTCTGCACTCAGGAATTACTCCTGGCAGTCCTCAGGGGGGATTTGAACCCAGGTCGGCCGCGTGCAAGGCAAACTATCGCTCCAACCCCTCCAACTCATTATTAATGCTTGGCTCAACTGTTAGTTCTTCTTGGTAGTTTCTCTGATCCACATTCTTCTCATTCTTCCCAGCCCTAATATTTTTCTAGCATTTCCCCCTCTGTCATCTTTTCCTTTATGACTCAGTGGAAATCCCTTTCCACAGTGTCTGCAGTCTGGGAGATCTCTGAGGGCAGAAATCATATTTGACTCATTCCTTATACTTGTGCTTTATACTTGTGAGATGGATTAGAAATGGCCACACATTCTTTTCCTTCAAGAGGCGGAGGCATTGGAGAGTTGGTACAGAAGGAATTCTGACACCACCTTGACTGAAAAAGAAAGTGCAGTGAATTTTCCCTTCAGAAAGTGGAATGATTCCCATCGACCCTGCTCCAGAAAACACACACACACACACACACACACACACACACACACACAAACACACACACAGAGACTAAATCAACATTTGGCAAGTTTATTTGCTTGGATGAACAGAATGTAGTTGGTGGAACTGTTTCCTTATCACATCAAGGTACCTGGAGGAACTGTGTGAGAGAGAAAGAGAGCTCCCTGGCCAACCCCCAGCAATTTCAGTCATCCCAGTGGAGGGACCAGACATGAGTAAGACCAATCTTTGATATCAAGCTCCCACCGAGTCTCTGAGTGACTAGAATCTCATGAGTAGGCCTAGCTAAGCAACAACCCAGATTTCAGAATCAAATGTAATTGCATGACTGATTGTAAGGTTTTGCACAGCATATTTGAAACGATGATTATGCAGCTAGGGCTTAAAAACAGATTGTATGAAATATGACTAGGTGTTTTTTTAAAAAAATTGTTTTAATCACCATGAGATACAGTTACAAAGCTTTCCTGCTTGAGTTTCAGTCATACAATGATCGATCACCCAACCCTCTACCCGTGCACATCTTCCACCACCAAGGTTCCCAGTATCCCCCATCCCACCCCTCCCCCTGCCTCTATGGCAGACAATCTCCCCCATACTCTCTTTTGTATTGCTTGTTATGAATAGCATAAGATATCACGTGGCCACGAGAGCGACCACGTGCTCCTGGGATTCTAAAATTTTAGACAATTAGGGTCTGGAGAAATCTCTGCAGTGAGCTGCTCAGTTCAGAGATTCTTTTGTGTGTCTCTGGATCATGGCCCTTAGAAGCTTCAGTAGCAACTGGGGGCAGTTTGTGGGTGTGACCTCCAGGGTCCCTTGAGGACAGGGGGATGAGCGGGACCGGCCCATCCCCTATCCCTTGAGGCCCGGAGTTTGCCATCACTGAATGCGCATACCTGCACTTCTCATTGGGTTCTGGAAGTTGGTGGCCGCTAGGGATTTTTAGGGAGCAGGTGGAGGACGACACCTGCCTTCATCTGAGACACCCCGGTGAAGTTGGCCTGGCTTAAAGTCCAGAGGCATCTTGCAGCAAGGTGCTCGGTTCAGAGATTCTTTTGTGTGTCTCTGGATCATGGCCCTGTATCCATCTTTTCCAGAGAAATAAATTATTGGCATATGCCCTTTAGGACGTGCCCATTTGCCTGAAGCGCACTGTGCTGCTGGCCCTAACTGTGGCTTTTGGTCTCACTCGAGATTTACGGGTCTCTGAAATAAGGCCAATAAAAGAGCTTGTATAGCTGAGCGGAGGTGATTTGTGGGTGTGGCTCCCACAGACCTAACTTTTGGCTGTTTAATTTCTTGGTAAACTTAGTTCCAAGTTGTTGGGGTCTGGCCAAAGGCACAGTGGCAATTTTGGGGTATCAGATGACTTGGTGTTTTAATGAGCATTTGTGGAATTAAATATGATTGTGAGAATGTGGGTTCTCAAAGTCCTTCCTAACTCTCTGCTGTAAGGTCAAGAGCATGAGTGAGTTGGGATTTCTGCTATTACACATCTGCCTACCAATAAGTGTGACTGAGTACAGATGTGAAACATTTCTGTTTTTATTTATCTCCATTCATTTGGGCTGCTATAAGAAAACGCTAGATGTTGGTGTCATATACACAGAAGACATCGACTCTTCACGTTTCTGTAGGACGGAAAATCAGAGATTAAGTGCTGGCAGGTTTGGTGTCTGCCAGGTGCATCGAGGGCCACCTTTTTGCTGTGTCCTCACAGGTTAGAAGGAAAGAGGAAGCACTTCAAGGTCTTTTTTTTAAAAAAAAACAAAATTTATTGAATCACCATGAGAACCGTTACAAGGCTTTCAGGATTAAGTCTCAGTCATACAATGATCAAACACCCAGCCTTTCACCAGTGCACAGGTTCCACCACCAAGAACCCCAGTATAACACACCCCCAACTCCCCAACCTGCCTGTGTGGCAGATGATTTTCACCTTACTCTCTCTTTACTTTGATTACGTTCAATTTTTGACAGAAAACCCACTATTATTATTTGGAGTTTCCCCCTCCCCCCAACAATCAGACCTGTCGAAAAGGCATCATTAGATCATTTGTTTTCTATTGCTGACAACGAAGAGCATATGATGATGTAAGGCTGTGAAAGCAGCTGCATGGTTTTGGAATTCTGGTATTTTAGTAATTAAGTCCAGAGGTATTTCTGCCAGCAGCCACTGCGTTCCTAGATTGGTTTGTGTGCCTCTGGGATTATGGCTGTTAGGAGCAGAGGAGCTGTTCGTGGGCGGCCGCTTGGGGTTTCATTTGGGTGGGGAGCAGGGCCAGTTCTGCCTCCCGCCCCCATCTCGAGATTCCCCTCGGGTCCCATCACTGCAAGCACCTATCTCTCTGTCCAGTTGGCTCTGAAAGGTGGCAGTCGCCATGCTGCCACAAAGGGGAAAAGGCCGAGGGACAAAACCCTTCCCCTCCCGGGGCTGCACAGGGCCGTAGCTTAGTTCACAGTCCAGGAGTATATCTGCCAGCAGCCACTGTGTTTCCGAGATTGGTTTGTGTGCCTCTGGGATCATGGCTGCTCAGGGGTGGGGACACCATTCCTAAGCAGTTTTTTGTATATTAGGAAAGGGCTCTCGGCCGCATGGTTTGGAGAAATAGTCCTGGTCCCCACATACCGGAGCCATGTTAGTAGAAGCTCAGTGTCGCCGGGATTCAATCTGGAGAAGGCGGGGACTCTGCACCTTCTCCGTCTGGGGTACTCCGGTGTTGTCGGCCCGGTCTGGGGTCTGGAGCATTCTCTGGCTTGCAGTTCCTGCCAGCCAGGATTCTTCCCAAGGTCTTTTTTATATGATATGAATCCAATGCATTACAAGAGTGACTTGAATACCTCCTAAAGCCTTCCACCTAATACCATCACCTCAGGGTTTAAGATTTTAACAGATGAATTTTTTTTTTGGCTTTTTGGGTCACACCCGGCGATGCACAGGGGTTACTCCTGGCTCATGCACTCAGGAATTAACTCCTAGTGGTGCTCAGAGGACCATATGGGACAGTGGGAACCCAACCTGGGTCAGCTGAGTGCAAGGCAAATGCCCTCCCCGCTGTGCTATTGCTCCAGCCCCTTTAACAGATGAAGTTTTAAGGGCATAGATATTTAGGCCAAAGCCTAAGGTCCCTGGCCTCCCAAAATTTATGTCCTTCCCACATCTCAACAAGTGTTGTCTCAATATCCTCTAAATCGTGGACTGGAGAGATAGTACCATGGGTAGGGTGTTTACCTTGACTCGGCCGACCCAGTTTAACCCCCCACATACCATATTGTCCCTGAGTACCACCAGGAGTAATTTTTTGAGCACAGAGATGGGAGTTAGCCCCGAACACTGGCAGTGTGGTGCCAAAATGAAACAAAACAAAATCCTCTAAATTAGGCAAGTGTCAGTTTCAAGGTGTGAGCCATTGGTCTTGTGATGCCTCACAGATTTTTCAGCAGTTTATTTTCCAAACCTATTTTTTTCTACAGTTCTATTGACGCCACTTTGTTTTCCACCTCCAAAAATTATACCCCCAGTCCTATTTAATGGAGAAAATAGCTGCTTTGAAACTATTTTTCCCATGAAGAAGAAAACTTTGTGTTAAGACACTTCCAGATCAAACCTGTACTGTTTTTTCAATCTTTGGAATTTTGCTCTAATTTCTCATTAGACTATAGTAACCTGAATGATAAACCTTCTCTAAAGTGAGATAACCAACCTAAATCAAATTTTTAAAATTGAAATACCTTAGAATTACAGGTGATTTGTGTTTTGGAAGAAAACTTAGCCTTGAAGTGTTAACTCACTTTGTTTATTATTTTTCTTTTTGTGTCACTCAGGGGTTACTTTGCACTCAGGAATCACTCCTGTGGTGCTCAGGGGACCATATGGGATCGAATCTGGGTTAACTGGGTACAATTAACCTGCTGTACTATCTCTCTGGCCCCTGTTAACTCACTTTAACTCTTCTTAAATGCTGAACTAGTTTTAATCAATGAGCATTTTTCTTATTTGTTGTTATTGAGGAAAAGGGTGCTATGAGTTTGTAGCAGAATATGACTAATTTACTTATTTGAATCCAAGCATTTTATTGGTCTCTCTGGGGCTGGAGCGATATCACAGAGGCAGGGAGTTTGCCTTGCATGCAGCCAACTCGTGTTTGATTCCTCAGCCCCTCTCGGAGAGCCCGGCAAGCTACCGAGAGTATTGCGCCTGCATGGCAGAGCCTGGCAAGCTACCCGTGGTGTATTCGATATGCCAAAAGCAGTAACAAGTCTCACAATGAGAGATGTTACTGGTGCCCGCTCGAGCAACTCGATGAGCAATGGGCTGACAGTGACAGTGACAGTGATTGGTCTCTCTGAGGTCATGCATCAAAAACCAAGATTTTACTGTATGCAGTTGTAGCAGTAACAACCAAAATCTAATCCTTACCTCTTGCTGCTCAATTGTCAGAGCAATTGAATTGGTGTTAAAGTCCCTCCCTTGATAGAAGGAGATGGGGTTGGAGTGACAGGTAGCAGCCCATAGAAATTGGATCCTTATTTTTGTTTTTTTTTTTCAGGTCATGAATGGCTGATCATTCCCGGAGGTGACTGAGGGACCGTTTGGTGTCTGGGATTATACCTAGGACTGCTGATCGCAAAGCATGTACTCCAGCTTTTTCAGCCATGTGTCCATTGAAATTAAATTCTCCATGCACTTCCCAATCTCCTGTTTAATCTATTTTCTTGTGTATGTGTGTGGGGAGAAGGGGGAAAGGGGGGAGGGGCTCACAAACAGTGCTCATGGAACCCAAGGAGCACTCTGGGTGATACTTGGCCAAACCAGCTGTTGGTTCAGTGCTAAAACCTGAAGTTTTGGTGACATTCAAAGCTGTGATGCTGGAGACCACCAGGGCTACCCAGTGGTGCGTGGGCACCTCCATGGATGTATCTTATGATGCTCAGGAGGCCACGTGATGCTTGAGATTCAAGTCCCTAATCATTGTATTGTTCCGAAGGCCCTGCCTCTGTGATATCGCTCGGCCCCAGAGAGACCAATAAAATGCTTGGATTCAAATAAGTAAATTAGTCATATTCTGCTTCAATCATTCAGTCCCCAGTTTTAAATGTGAAACGTTGTTGATAGTTTGACACATCTTTATCTTCCTCTGTCACCAAAATAAATTTCCCGACGATTTATTCCTGGGTTCGGCTGCTTCTTGATTCAGCTCTAGTTCCTCCTGTAATTGCCCTTAGGTTCCATCTTGCTGTGTCCCTGGATGACCCGCTTCTGTTCCCACTTGTAAACACTATTCCTGGCCTCCTTCTTGGCTCTCCTCTGGTCATCACTGGAACTTTTGGATGTTTTTGTTGGATGTTTTTAGTGATACTGGTAACACTCAATGGCTACTCCTGGCTCTGTGCTCAGGGGTGCTTAGGCACCATATGTAATGCCAGGGATTAAACCAGGTATAGTGGGATGCAAGGCAGGTACCTAAACCCTTATACCCTCTCGGGCCCAGGAATTTGCTCTCAGGGTAATTCCTACACATCTTTCGTATGCCAGGTCATTTGTTATTGCCATAGGAAAAACTTTTCTTGGCAACTGAGATAGGTTGAGTATCAGCCAAGGTTTTTCTTTGTCATCTGTTCTGTGCTTCTTATAGCTTTAGCAGCTGAGACAGAGCCTGGCACATGACCGGAGATCAATAAATGTGCTGAGTAAATGAATGCAGCTATAGCTTGGGCACTTACCTCTTTAGGGTAAAATTGTACCCAATAACTTTGGGGTTTTGTTTGTTTGTTTCTTATTTTTTAAAAAATGTATTAGTGAATCACCGTGGGGTAGTTTCTTATTTTTTTTTTTAATGTGGGAGTACTGCTATTTATTCAACCATTGATTAAGCTGATTGAAGTGGGCATGAACTCCACCTTACATTTTTTAAAATTCAGAATGTTAATTTTTTTAAATAAATCACAGAGATTTTACTTTATGAATTAAACATGAGGCTTATACTATATGATTAAGCTATTCCTTTTAAAAAAATTTTATTAGTGAATCCCTGTGAGGTGCAGTTACAGACTTACAAACTTTCGTGCTTACGTTTCAGTCATACAATGATCGAGTACCCATCCCTCCACCAGTGCCCATATTCCACCACCAATGGTCCCAGCATCCCTCCCACCATCCCCACCCCATCTCTGTGGCAGAGCATTCCCTTTTGCTCTCTATCTCCTTTTGGATATTGTGGTTTGCAATAGAGATATTAAGAGGCCATCTTGTTTGGTCTATAGTCTACTTTCAGCATGCATGTCCCATCCCGAGCGGGCCCTCCTAGCACCCTTTACTTGGCGGTCCCTTCTCTATCTGAGCTGCCTTTTCCCCCAGCATGTGAGGCTGGCTTTTAAGCTGTGGATTAATCCTCCTGGTACTTATCTCTACTGTTCTTGGGTGTTAGTCTCCCATTGTTACTTTATATTCCACCAATGAGTGCAATCTTTCTATGTCTGTCCCTCTCTTGCTGACTCATTTCATTTAACATGATACTTTCCATGTTGATCCACCTATATGCAAATTTCATGACTTCATCTTTTCTTTTTCCTTTTTCTTTTTTTTTTTTTTGCTTTTTGGGTCACATCCGGCAATGCACAGGGGTTATTCCTGACTCTGCACTCAGGAATTACCCCTGGAAGTGCTCAGGGGACCATATGGGATGCTGGGAATCGAACCCAGGTTGGCCGAGTGCAAGGCAAATGCCCTACCCGCTGTGCTATCACCCCAACCCCCCTAACTGTGGCTTTTGATCTCTTTCAGCTTTTGATCTTTTTCAAGATTTATGGGTCTCTGAAATAGGGGCAATAAATGAGCTTGTATAGCTGAACCTGAGGTGGTTTGTGGGTGTGGCTCCCACATACCTAATTTTTGGCCGTTTAATTTCTTGGTAAACTTGGTCCCAAGTAATTGGGGTCTGGCCAAAGGCACGATGGCAACTTTGGGGTGTCAGGAAGTCTGAAGTCATCATCAGGCTGCTGATACACTTGCCCCACAGCTACAGGTTGACCTGTTGGTGGCACCATACCCCGTCTTTGGTTTTTTTAGAATCGAACCCAGGTCGGCTGCATGCAAGGCAAATGCCTTGCTCACTGTACTATCACTCCAGCCCCTAAGTACCCAAGTACTTTGAGCTGGATACAAAACTTGAGTTTGCTTAGGCATGTGTAAAGTAGGGATTTACCCTAGTTTCTGGTGCTGTGTATGTAGTACTTAGTAAATGTTTGTAGAATGAGCTAGCTGTGTTAAAACACACCTAGATGTTAACAAGAATTTCTTTAACAGACAAGAGAGATTAAGTACCCAAGCCAGAAGGATCTTGTTTATTGAATGGAAAATAAGATTTAGAATTTCATATACCTTAGCCCAGGGGTCTTTACTTCTTTTTTGGTTGTAGCTTAATAATAGATTTATTTTTCAATGCTAAAGGGGAACTTTTTAAAATGGATTTGAACCAAGCTAGTTACGATTGACATTTATTTATTTAGTTTTATACCATAACCCTAGGACTGGAGCAACAGCACAGCAGGTAGAGCGTTTGCCTTGCATGCAGCCGACCTGGGTTTGATTCCTCCTCCCCTCTCTGAGAGCCCAGCAAGCAACCGAGAGTTATCTTGTCCGCATGGCAGAGCCTGGCAAGCTACCCGTGACATATTCGATATGCCAAAAACAGTAACAAGTCTCACAATGGAGACATTAGTGGTGCCTGCTAAAGCAAATTGATGAACAACGGGACAACAGTGCTACCATTACCCTAGGGTGTTTCTTGGGGGCTCATTTGATCCTGGCCATCAAACTTAGGGCCTTGCACTTACTGGCTATGTGTGTTAGCATTGGAACGATCTCCGTGTTCCAATTATGATAAGATTTTCCAACTTCTAAGAGATTTATGTATGTCGCAGATTGCAACAAATTTGATCCACCAAAAATACAGATTTCTGCTTGCCTATAGCTTAGAAACCTATCAGAAATAAGGCATGGTGGTTGAGAATTTGAATACCAGGAAGAGATCCTGACCTTGGAGTGTTGGTCAAGGTGCTTTCAGTGTAACAATTCATCCTCAAAGGCTCTCCACTGGCCCGTCTCCACCATCTGGGAGTGAGAGACCTGACATATAAAATACAAATACTCCCCAGTTGTTTTTTTTTCCCCTCTTGCACATCTCTTTCTCCACCATTTCCATCAACTTTTGGAATTTCTTCCACCCCACATTCCCTTATGGGATACAGAGAAAGGAAAAGTTGCAGGAAGGATCCAAATAGAGCTAGTTTTATATTTTATTTGAGCCTCCTCTCTTTGGAGCAAGGGAAACAGAGATGAGAGGAATAAACTAGAGCTGGCCTGGCGAAAACCCCAGAGGTGTCGGGTGTTTGAGGAAAGAAACGTTTCACTAAAATATATGTGGGAGGTGGAATGAGGTGAGTCTGGATAGGGGATCCAGAGATCTTTCCTTTGGTGTTGAATATTGTGATGTGAGAGGGAGACCTCGGGGCTGAGTGAGGACGAAGGCCAGCGGATGGAGGGGTGCCAGAAGAAAGACTGCTGTCTGGTAACTCATGTCACCAAGTGACCCAATGACCCCGTTGGGTGAGGGAACAACCACCAAGGGACTATCGCCCTCTACTGATAACTTTTCTTGAAGGGATATTTAGTATTAACAGACTCGGGTGATTGTGAAGACTCCAATCTGTTCCTGGGGCCTGCTGTCCATGACGAAGGGTAAGTCTGAGTTGGGACGCTGGGATAGGAGGATGGGCGTGGAGGCCACTCATCCACCAAGGGGTAAGTATAAATCCTTGTCGTGCGTCTGTGTTCAGGCTGTAATCGGGACATAGACTCAGCTTCCAGCTCCGACTCAGGCTCCAGCTCGGACTCAGGCACTGTCTCAAGCTCATTATCATGTTCCGAATCCAGTAAGTGCTTCAGGGCCGAGTCGAGCTCTGAATCTTCCTCGCCGACTGACGCCAGGCCTGTGGAGTAGGACCTAGGTCTACCTTGTGGGTTAGGAGGATTGTCTTCGTCTGCTAAGTATCTTGCCTCGTCTATCTGAAATAGATACAGTGGGTTCATAATTCCAATTAAAGCTTATCGTTTAACACAAAAGAATCTCCGAACCAAGCAGCTCGCTGCAGCGAGCCAGGCCAACTCCACCAGGGCGCCTCAGATGGGGGCGGGTGTCGTCCTTCCACCTGCCCCCTAAAAACCCCAGTGGCCGCCAACCTCCAGAACCCAATGAGAAGTGCAGGGATGTGGGTTCAGTGATGACAAACTCCAGGCCTCAAGGGATAGGGGATGAGAAGCCAGTCCTTTTCATCCCCCCTCCCCCCATGAGACCCTGGAGGTCACGCCCATAAACTGCCTCGGCTGCTACATAAGCCACGATCCACAGACACACAAAAGAATCTCCGAACTGAGCAGCTCGATGCAGAAGTTTCTTCAGATCCTAATTATCTAAAATTTTAGAATTCCAGGAGCATGTGACTACACTTGCGGCCATGTGACATCTTACGCTATTTGTAACAAGCAATAAAAAAAAAGAGTATGGGGGAGATTGTCTGCCATAGAGGCAGAGGGAGGGGTGGGATACTAGGGACCTTGGGGCTGGAAGATGTGAACTGGTAGAGGGGTGTGTGATCGATCATTGTATGACTGAAACTCAAGCAGGAAAGCTTTGTAACTGTATCTCACGGTAATTAAAAAAATAAAATTAAATTAAAAAGCCTATTGTTTAAGCAATTGAATAATTTCAGAATATACAAGGCCTTACGGCACCAGAAATCATGGGTTCCTGGCAAAGTAGGTGATAAATCTGCTCTTATCTTTGCATCTTCAGTTGCATCCTCATTATTCTTCAACCTCCTGACTTCCACTTTCTCTGGCTCTGCTAGCTAGCCTGGATTTCACAGTCTGCCACTTAAAGACCTTGACAGTCTCTCAAAACAGTTTGTCTTTTCGACCTATCTTCCAACCCACTGTGGAATCCCTGTCCGGAAACTTAGTGCCTTTCATGACCTGATTTCTTGTCACCTTCCTTATTTCGGTTGTTCCCACCTCTTTCTCTGCTCATGAAATGAACCAAAGATGCCCTATTATTATGTACCTTTGCTCTGCTTGCCTTGACCATCTTTGTCTCTTTCACAGATTTATTATTCTAGATTCAGATCAAAGATAACCAGCCAGATTCATAACTTTGTGTTCCAACTGTACCCCCCTCACACCTTTATCATAGTGCCACTAACGGATTATTTGTTCACAAACACACACTGTTTTTAGATTCTGAGCTCCTTTAGCATATCTGGTTCTTGATCTACCCAAATCTAAGCACTTGGATCCATCATGTAGCAAATGTGCTGGAGGTTTGGAAAAACACCCTTGTAGCAGCATCTTTTTTTTTAATTAATTTTTAAATTTTATTTTATACTTTTTAATTGAGGCACCATGAGAACAGTTATAGGGCTTTCAGGATCAAGTCTCAGTCATACAATGATCAAACACCCATCCTTTCACCAGTGCACATGTTTCACCACCAAGGATTCCAGAGACCCCCCTCCCTCTCCCTCTCCCCCTCTGCCTATGTGGCAGATGATTTTCAATTAACTCTCTCATTGCTTTGATAACATACAATTTTTGACAGAAAACTCACTATCATTATTTGGAGTTTTCCTCCCAACAGTCAGACCTGTCGGAATGGCATCATTAGATCGTATGTTTTCTATTGTTGATAACAATGAGCCTATGATGTTGCACGGTCGTGAAAGTGGCTGCCCAGTTTTGGGGTTCTGGTATTAAGTCCAGAGATTAATATTTCTGCCAGCAGCCCCTGCATTACGAGATTGGTTTGTGTGCCTCTGGGATCATGGCTGTTCAGGAGCGGGGGAGCTGTTTGTGGGAGGCCGCTGGGATCTCATTGGGCAGGAAGCAAGACCGGTTCTGCGCACACACACACACACACACACACACACACACACACACACACACACGCACCCCATTGCAAGATTCCCCATGCGTCCCATTGTTGCAAGCTGCTACCTCTCTGTCCAATTGGCACTAGACCATGGTGGTTGCCATGCTGCCGAGAGTGGAAAAAGACGAGGACAAAAACCCTTTCCCTCCCAGGGCTACATGGGACCGTAGGTTAGTTCAAAGTCCATGAGTGTAGTTGTTGTGGCAGCATCTTATCTAATTAACAACTTAAAAAATACGATATTTGAAATACAACTTGATTATCATTCAAATGAAAAGGAATGGAATGACAATAGCAAGCAAGATTCACCAGGGGTGGGGCCGGAGAGATAGTACAGTGGATAGGGTGTTTGCCTTGCACATGGCCAACCCGGGTTGGTGGGTTTGATCCCCAACATCCCGTATGGTTCCCCAAGCACCGCCAGGAGTAATTCCTGAGTGCAGAACCAGGAGTAACCCCTGAGCATCATTGGGTGTGGTCCAAAAAAGAAAAAAAGAGAAAAAAAAAGATTCACTGGGGAATATTGTGATATGACGGCAGCAGTCTTAAGATTTAAAACTTAAAGGAGACAACTGTACTCCAAAAGAAGGTTATTTTTAACTGCCACATTCACTCAGAAGCTTATTCATCTTTTTCTGCAACCCAAAGATTCAGCACCTGCTCTACTGTAGCTCTATATCTGTCCCACTGACATCACAGTACTGTTGCCTATAAAACTAGACTTCTGATGCTGGCCTCTAGCTTCATCTTCTCAAAAATCATCATCCTCATCTGGGAGAGCAGTTGTTTGAGCAACCTCTAAATTGTGCTTATATTGTGCATGGACCAAAGTTGGTTCCATGATTACCTCCTGTGGGGTGAGGGCTCACAACACAATCCAAATTCAGGTCTGGTTTCCTGGTTTCCTCTTCCCTCCCTCCCTCCCTCCCTCCCTCCCTCCCTCCCTCCCTCCCTCCCTCCCTCCCTCCCTCCCTCCCTCCCTCCCTCCCTCCCTCTCTTTCTTTCTTTCTTTCTTTCTTTCTTTCTTTCTTTCTTTCTTTCTTTCTTTCTTTCTTTCTTTCTTTCTTTCTTTCTTTCTTTCTTTCTTTCGCTTTCTCTCTTTCCCTCTTTATTTCTCTCTTTCTCTCTTTCCCTCTTTATTTTTCTCTTTCTATCTTTCTCTCTTCCTTTCTCTCTTTCTCCTTTCTTTTCCACATCTGGCAAAGTTCAGGGCTTATTCTTGGCTCTGCACTCAGGGATCAATCTTTCCAATCCATGCCATTGTCACATGTAACGAGTGACCTCCCATTGATGTTTTGGTTGGCCTTTTCCTAATAATAAGTGATTCTGATCTTTTTTTTATGTTTCTGTGCCTCATTTATGCATCTTCTTTGTGTTTTTTTTTCTTTTTGGGTCACACCCGGCGATGCACAGGGGTTATTCCTGGCTTATGCACTCAGGAATTACTCCTGGTGGTGCTCAGGGGACCATATGGGATGCTGGGAATCGAACACGGGTTGACCGAGTGCAAGGCAAATACCCTGCCCTCTGTGCTATCACTCCACCCCTATACATCTTCTTTGAAGAAATATCTAGGTTCCTTTGTTCATGATTGGACTCCTTCCTTTTTGTTGTTCTGTAAATTTAAAAATTTTAAATATCAACCCCTAGTTAGATATCTCATGTGCAAAAATATCTTTTCCCAATTGCTAGGTTTCCTGTTCATGTTCTGCAATAGTTTCTTTTCCTATGGAAAACACTTGCTAATCTTATGTCCTCCCTTTGTTTATTCTTGCTTTTGTTGCACTTGCAATTAAAGTTGAGTATTTGAATACATTTCTAATGTTGAGGTCTGGGGAATGCATACCCTGTAGTATTCAGAGGTCACTCCTGATACCCCTGGTAGTACTCCTGGAACAATACCAATTCTTAATGTATGTTCTGATAATAAGAGTGGTAAACCAGAAAGATGCCTTAGAGTCAGAGAGACAGTAGTGGGGTACTGATTATATTTTCTAAATGACAAATTTAGAAAATATAATCTATATAATCAATTATACTTCATCTGAAAAAAAATATAGACATGTTACTCTGAATACAACATCTAACAAGACAGTAAATGTAGACATACTTAATTTTCCTTGTTTTGCACATGGCTGACCTGGATTTGATACCCATCATCACATATGGTCCCCTAAGCACCACCAGGAGTGATCCCTGAGCACAGAGCCACGAGTAGGTCCTGAGCACCACTGGAATGGCCCCCAAATCAACAATGATAAATAAAATTTCCTCTCTAGAAAACTAGAAAAACATAGTAAATATACTCTTTCTCTAATATCATTTGGATGTGCAGGGGTAGTGTGAAGCCTTCCTCTGGGCTCTTCCCGTCCTCATCACAAGCTAGTCTGTAATTAATTTTCTGGGAGTAACCCCTGTGCATCTCCAAGTGTGACCCCAAAAGCCCGCCTCCTCCACCCCCCCAAAAAAAAAGTCAATACTGATTTAAGTGGAAGAGAGAGGAAAAATATTCATGGAAAATGAATAAGTTTTATGAGAAATATCAGATTCCAGCAGATACGTCAGTATCGGGATGATGGGCACTCCATAAAGTAGAGAGAAGGGCACAGAGACCATATTCAAAGAAATAATGGCTGAGAACTTCCGTAATTCAAGAAAAGAACTAATCATAGATGTCCATAACTCTGGGAGAACACCCAAATTTCTGAATCTGAAACAACCTCCAACAAAGACACATCAATGTTAAATGGACAAAATACAACAATAAAGAAAAAGCAGTGGTGCTTGCTAGGTGTCTTGTAGCACACAAAGGCACCTCTGTCAAGCTCTCAGCTGACTTCTCGGCAGAAACCCTCCAGGCAAGGGAGAGGGTGGAATGACATAGTCCTGCTTTTTGTTTTTTGTTTTTTTGAAAGATTAAAAAAAATGATCCAGGGAGCTGGAGCGATAGCACAGCGGGTAGGGCGTTTGCCTTGCACGCGGCCGACCCGGGTTCGATCCCCGGCATCCCATATGGTCCCCCAAGCACCGCCAGGAGTAACCCCTGAGCAGCGCTGGGTGTGACCCAAAAAGCAAAAAAAAAAAAAAAAAAAAAAGATCCACATATACTTTATCCTGCAAAATTTTAATTCAAGTGTGATGGAGGTACAAAACTTTCAAACAAATGCTAACAGAGTTTCACCTGCCCTGCCCTATATGTTGAAAGAATTTCTACATAAAACACCCACAGTAACATGAAAAGAGACACCCACAGAGCAATGGCTTCCTTTCTCTTTTAGGACTTTTTGGCCCATACCTGGAGCAAACAAAAACAAAACACCATATAGATGTCTTTATTTATGACTCATTTATAACATCGATATGTAGACATAGCTGCCTATATAGAGACATATAAATGTCTTTGTTTATAACACACCCTGGGCAAAAAAAAATCATAATAAGGCATATAGAAAAAGAACAGGGAGGAGTTCAGAATTCCTGTTGCCTAGATAAAGGTTAGAGCTAGAATTAGCGATAAGCAGGGGGAGTGGCAGGACTATGGGGTCACCCAGTGAAACTCCGAGGAGGGAAATAAATACTCGTCTGTCTGAATCCGGCTACAGTGCCAGGGCCCTGGAAGCTGACAACATTTTTTTTTTTTTTTGCTTTTTGGGTCACACCCAGCGATGCTCAGGGGTTACTCCTGGCTTTGCACTCAGGAATTACTCCTGGCGGTGCTTGGGGACCGTATGGGATGCCGGGGATCGAAGCTGGGTCAGCCGCGTGCACGGCAAACGCCCTACCCGCTGTGCTATCGCTCCGGCCCTGGAAGCTGACAACTTTTGCAGACATAATGTTATAGCTCTTTTTTCTTTTTTCTTTTTGGGTCACACCCGGCGATGCACAGGGGTTACTCCTGGCTTTGCACTCAGGAATTACTCCTGGTGGTGACCATATGGGATGCTGGGAATCCTCAGGGGACCATATGGGATGCTGGGAATCGAACCCGGGTCGGCCGCGTGCAAGGCAAATGCCCTACCTGCTGTGCTATTGCTCCAGCCCCTAGCTCTTCTTTCTTACCACTAGTGCTAAGCATCCAAGTCAGTCTCAGGCTACACTTCCCTACCCAGCACCCAGAGAGGAGGGGTCACCAAGGCTCTGCTGGGTTACCATCAAATGAGGGAAAGTGACTGGACACAGGATGCTGGGTCATTTATAATCTCTTCATAGAAAAGAGGGGTCCAGGTGGCTGCTCAGGCAGGCACCTGCAGCTAGAGAGAAATCTCAAGGATTTCATCAGAGACAGTTTGGCAGGAGAAGCTGCCTCTCTCTGGCTCATCAAAGACACGTACTAGAAACCAGCAAAATCTTAGTCTATAAAAATCCACCCTGTAAGCAAAAGAATATCAAACCCTGACCTTGGCGACAATGGTAATACGGAGCCAGAAACATAAACAAGAATAAAGTGAGTTACAAACAAAATATCAAAGGAGAGGAATAGCATAGAATCTGTTTTGTCTCATCAATAGTGGCACACAGAGAAAATGATCTTAGAGAGTAAGAGACTCAAAGGGTCCTCATAGGAATAGTAAAACAAAATTTACAATAACAGAAAAATGGGGCTGGAGCGATAGCACAGCGGTTGGGCGTTCGCCTTTCACGATGCCGACCCGAGTTCGATTCCTCCGCCCCTCTCAGAAAGCCCGGCAAGCTACCGAGAGTATCGAGCCCATGCGGCAGAGCCTGGCAAGCTACCCGTGCATATTGAATATGCTAAAAAAACAATAACAATAAGTCTCTCAATGAGAGACGTTACTGGTGCCCGCTCGAACAAATCGATGAGCAACAGCAGAAAAACAAAAATGAGAGAACTAGCAGGGAAAATCATCCAAGTGAAAAAACAAATAAAAGAAATGGAAGAGAATTAGTTGACAGAACTGAAGCTTTCCCAAACCCAAATCCATAAAATAAAAAGAACCAAGCCCAGGTGATATACTCCAGGATCTCAACACAGAGATGCATTGGATATTCAACTTGAATAGCAAGGAAAACAAAAGCAAGAATCTACAATTGGGACTGTATCAACTGTATTTTTAGACACTAAGATATTTCATTTTACTCACCATATAATGTTCCTCCCCACAGAGTGTCCACTAGTCAGAGCCTCCCTCCCATGCCCCACCCTCCAGTGTACATTTTTGAAACTCAAAGTAAACTACTAAGAAAAGGCAACAGCAATTAAGAGAAGATATTTGCACATCCTATGTGTGATAAGAGATATATAAATATATATATATATATCTCCAGATATATATATCCAGAATATATAAAAAACTCACACAACTACAAAACAGAAAGGCAAGCAATCTAATTAAAAAATGGGCAAGAACCTCATAGCTGGAAGCCTGCTTCATGAGCGGAGGGGTGAAGGCAGATGGAATAGAGAAGGGATCACTAAGAAAATGATGTTGGAGAATCAGTTGGATGGGAGATGTGTGCCGAAAGTAAATAATGGACCAAAAATGATGGCCTCTCAGTGTCTGTGTTGCAAGCCATAATGCCCCAAATTAGAGAGAGAGAGAGAGTATGGGGAATATTGTCTGCCGTGGAGGCAGGGGGAGGGTAGGAAAGGGGGGGTATACCGGGGATATTGGTGGTAGGGAATGTGCACCTGTGGAGGGATGGGTGTTTGATCATTGTGAGATTGTAACCCAAACATGAAAGCTTGTAACTATCTCACAGTGATTCAATAAAAAAAAAAAAAAAGGACAAGAACTGGGATGTGACTCAGCAGTAGAGCACAAGCCTCACATCTGTGAGGTCCTTGGTTTGATTTCTGGGATTTCAAAAAATAGGTTAAAAAAACCTAAACAGGGGGCCGGAGTGATAGCACAGAGGGTAGGGTGTTTGCCTTGCATGCGGCCGACCTGAGTTCAATCCCCGGCATCCCATATGGTCCCCCAAGCACCGCCAGGAGTAATTCCTGAGTGCAGAGCCAGGAGTAACTCCTGGGCATTGCTGGGTGTGACCCAAAAGGCAAACAAAAAACAAAAACCAAAAAACCTAAACAGGCACCTCTCTGGAAAGGACATATAGAAGGCCCACTACCACAGGAAAAGGGGAAACTCAGAACCACAATGAGGCATCAGGTGCGCCCACCATACTGCCTCCAGCAAAGGAATAGAAATGGTGTCAGGGAAGAGTGGAGATAAAGGAACTCTGGAGCAGGGTCTAGGATCCAAGTCCTTAGTTCATTTTGAGTTAACTTTCGGGCATTGTGTGAGCTAGTGTCCACATGATGAATTCAAATTTTTATTCTTTTTCATGTAGCTATTCAATTTTTTCCAGCACTGTTTATTGAAGTGACATTTTAATCTCCATTTGTGCTCTTGGTTCCTTTATTGTAAATTCTGTATCACTGTCATCCCGTTGCTCGTTGATTTACTTGAGCGGGCACCAGTAACGTCTCTATCCCTCCCAGTCCTGAGATTTTAGCAGCTTCTCCTTACTCGTCTTCCCAATGATTGGAGGCTCTTTCAGGGTCAGGGGGATGAGACCTATCGTTACTGTTTTTGGCATATCGAATACACCATGGGTAGCTTGCCGGGCTCTGCCCGTGCGGGTGGGATACTCTCGGTAGCTTGCCGGGCTCTCCGAGAGGTATTGTAAATTATTGTAAATTAACTTTACATAATTGTGAGGATAGTTCTGGGCTCTCAATTCTATTTTGTTGATCTGTGTGCCAATTTTTATTCTAATACCACACAATTTTGATTAACATACCTTCGTAGTTTGAAGTTGGGACACATGATACCTTTGATCCCCTTTCATACTATTTACATATTCAGGTGTTTTTTTTTCTCTGTGGATCCATATGAATTTTCGGAAGACTTCTTTCTATTCCCTTGAAGAATACTAATAGAATCTTGATAGTGCATTGACTCCGTAGATTGTTTAGGTAAAACAGCCATTTTGATGTTTATCCTTCCATGAATAAAAAACTATCTTTCCATCTCCTTGTGTTTCCTTCTCTATTTTTAAAGAATGAATCTTGTACCTCTTTTGTTACATTTATTCCTTGTTACTTAATTTTTTCTCATGCAGTTTTAATGGGACTTTATCTAATGCCAATAAGATTGGCACCTTTGCAGCAGAGACGAGACAAACACTCATGGACTGTTCAAGCTTTAGGTCACCAGGGCAGCCACTGGTGATCACACAGGTCTGGGGGCCATTTATTCAATACAACATGGCCCCCCCATCCTCCAACAGACACTGCTTAAGTTGACAGAGAGACATTAGCATACTACAGGTACAAGAAGATCAGAGCTAGCATTTTTTCACATAGCTAGTCAGTAGACACCCTTAAAAGTATAAAAGACCCTAAACAGTTTATTCTATGCTTTCTGGGGGGGGGCACGCCCAATGCTGATGAAGGTTTACTCCTGGCTCTTGAAATCAGGAGATACTCCTAGAGGGACTCTAGTGACCATATGAGATGCAGGCAAGGGAACCCGGGTGGGCTACGTGCCAGGCAAATGTCCTACCTGCTGTACTATCACTCAGGCCCCTCTCACTCTATGCTTGCCCAGTGCACTCTTGCAGCCAGCAGATATCTGTCATCTTTTCTTTTCCTTCTGCTGTTCTATTCTTTCCTGGATGCACATGTGCAAACCTTTTGCATTCTAAGACCTAACTATTTTTGTTTGGTTTCGGCTCTTGGCCCAAACTTTGCAATGCTCAGGGCTTACTGCTGGCTCTGTGCTCAAAGCTCACCCCTGGTGGACTCAGGGAAGCATAGAGGGTGCAGGGGTTGAACCCAGGTTGGTCACATGCAAGGCAAATGCCCTACCTGCTGTCCTGTCTCTCCACCCTATTACCGTCTGTAATACGTTGAGGCACATTTCCTTTTTTTCTCATTTTGTTGAATGTCATAAGTGGAAGTTGAATTTTGTCAAACGTTTTCTTTATATCCACTGATACGATCATATGATTTTCGTTTTCCCTACTGCTGTTTCTGCCTCCTTTTTAAAATGATGTAACTGTATGTATTTATTATCAGGATAATGTTAATGTTGATCTTGCAGAAAGTGTTTAGAAGAATTTTCTCTTCTTCATTTATTTGGAACACTTGAAGAAGGATTGGTAAAAGTTCACCTTTGAAGGTTTAGTGGAACTCATTCATACAACCATCTGGTCTTGGGTTTGTGTTTTAGGAAGATTTTCTTTATTACTGCTTTTTAATTTCTTTGCTTGTAATCTATTGCTTCCTGACTTGGGTTGTGGAGGTTTTAAGAGTCTATGAGTATGTGCAATTCTTCTTTGTTCTCCAAATTAATGCCATAAAGTTGTTCTTAGTAGTCACTTATGATCCTTGTAATTTCTAAGCTATCTGTTGTAATTTCTAATCTTGGATATCTTTTGCTTCTTTATTTTAGTAAACTTATTTTTAACATGTTAACACACAAATACATATTTCTGTGTTAGCACTTTCCTTATGACAAACATTATAAAGCATATTAAATCAAAGAAGCAGGAGCTTAAATGAAAAGAAAATTCTAACCATTAGATCATATTTTGGTGTCTAGGTGTATTTTCATTGCTCTTTTGAAAGGAATTTTTTTTTGAATTTTAAAAAATTTATTTTATTTAAAATATTTTTTAATTAATTTTTTTAGTGAGTCACAATGAGGGTACAGTTACAGATTCACACCTTTTCGTGCTTGTTTTTCCCTCATGCAATGTTTGAGAGCCCATCCCTCCACCAGTGTCCATTCTCCACCACCAATGAACCCAGTATCCCTCCCATCCTGAAAGGAATTTTTTTTGTTGCTTTGTTTTTGCTTTTTGGGTCACACCCAGCAATGCTCAAAGGTTACTCCTGGCTCTGCACTCAGGAATAACTCCTGGCGGTGCTTGGGGGACCATATGGGATGCCGGGGATTGAACTCGGGTGGCAAACGCCCTACCCACTGGACTATCGCTCTGACCCGGAAAGGAAACCTTTAACCATTGCAAGTACCAATCTGAAAACACGAACGTATGTCAAACCCCTCCTCCCCTTTTTTGTATTAATAAATGGCAAAAAGGGGGATGGGGCTTATCATTACACTTTGCATTTAGTTAAGTTGAAGAACTATCCGAACACTCATAATGTAATAGTCCAACTAAGTGCTAGACTGACATATCTTCATTGTGCAAATTTATGAGTCTTAGTGTTTACTCCGAGGGTGGGATGGGTGGTGACTGAAGATAGAGCTAGGGGAGACATTTCAAATATTTGGCCATTGCCCTGGCAGCACTGGCACCAGTCAAGCTTGCTGTGCCAAGAGGCCTCTGCTCCATGGGCTAGTTGGAAAAGGCACCAAGATGTCATGGCAGTGAGGGAACTTGAGAGTCAAGCTCACTTCTTTTTTTTTTTTTTAGGTCACAGCCGGAGATGCACAGGGGTCACTCCTGGCTCTGCACTCAGGAATTACTCCTGGCGGTGCTCAGGGAACCATATGGGATGCTGGTAATCGAACCCGGATGGGCCGCCTGCAAGGCAAATGCCCTCCCCGCTGTGCTATCGCTCCAGCCCCAAGTTCACTGCTTTTAATCAAGGGGTCAAGGGGCATTTCAACCTCTCCAAGTCTGGCAGAATCCCACTCAAAAACCTTCCCAGGATGGCACTGACCTCTAGCAGACCAGCCGACACTGCCCACCTCACTGCCCACCCTGATAACGCTACGCCATCCAACCTTCTCTGTTTCTGAGAAGGTTTCCTGTATCACTGTCTCGTTTTCATCCACGCTCAGCTCGGAGGAGTCCGGCAGCTTCCTGGACAAGGCGTACAGCACGGCATCGTGGGTAGTGAGGAACAGCTGGGTCTTGGTGATACCCTCATCAAAGAAGTCATTGCTCTCAAATTTCCTGACCACAGAAGCTACAAAGCAAACCAGAACACAGGCAGGGTCAGACAGTTGGGGAGGAGAGTCCGGGGGCAAGACACAGCCCTCTCCCGGGGGAAGGAATACTCACAGTGGCACCCTGCGAAGAGCACCAAGACGTTGGCGTTTCGGAAAGCATTGCACATCTGTGGGGAGAAAGTAAACCAGCGTGAAAGACCTTCACGGTCACAGGGAAGGGGTATTCTGATCAGCCAAGTTTTTAGCTCCCCTTTCTCATTTTTTCTTTCTTTCTTTCTTTCTTTCTTTCTTTCTTTCTTTCTTTCTTTCTTTCTTTCTTTCTTTCTTTCTTTCTTTCTTTCTTTCTTTCTTTCTTTCTTTCTTTCTTTCTTTCTTTCTTTCTTTCTTTCTTTCTTTCTTTCTTTTAATAAATCACCATGAGGTACAATTACAGACTTACAACCTTTCTTGCTTACGTTTCAGTCATACAATGATCGAGTTCCCATCCCTCCACCAGTGCCCATTCTCCACCACCAATGTTCCCAGGATCCCTATCCCCCGGTACCCCCTGCCCAGGCTCGGTGACAGACCCCTCCCCTCCCCTCCCCTCCCCTCCTCTCCTCTCCTCTCTCTCCCTCCCTCCTGCCCTTTAGAGCTTGGTAGCCGGCCTCACATGCTGGGGGAAAAGGCAGCTCAGATAGAGAAGGGACCACCAAGTAAAGGGGGTTCGAGTGCAGACAGTACTAAGAGAGCCACAGGCACTGGTGGAGTGAGAGTTTACTGCCAAGTCCTCAGGCCTCATCGCTGCCTCGGCGTTATTGCTTTGTGTTTGCTTGTGACTTCTTAACTCTGGAGTTCAACGAACAGGGGAAGGAAACGGCGGTCCAGAGGTAATCAAATGAGAGACCAGAGGGGCAGTACAGTGGGTAGGACACTTGCCTTGCACGCGGCCGACTGGCATTTGATCTCTGGCACCCTAGATTGTCCCCTGAGTATCCACAGGAGTGACTATCAAATGGACTATCAAAGTGGACTATCAAATGCTATAGTGGGGATAGAACTCAGGAACCCTAATATCCTGCAAAATTTGACTCTAGAAAATCAACTAATTTTTAGTATTTGATTAGTAAACATCAAAGACTGACCTCCAGTTTACTTCAGTCGATATATCTATCTTGGGACCATAATCCTTAAAGTTCAGTTTTAAGCAATTAAATATTAATCTTAATATCATTAAGATTGAAGCAACTCCTAGCCTGAGTTATTACTTCTGAGCCCTCGTATTGCTTTTGGGCTAATGCTTATGAATACATTAAATTATCCAAAGAGAAAATAAAAGACAGATACTACTTTCATTACCCAGAGGAAACCAGAAAACGATTCCTTTTTTTTTTTTTTTTAAGTGCTGAGGAGCAAATTCAGGGCTTCACCCATGGGCATGGTCTCCAACACTAAAGCTGTAGTCCTTCTTGGTCCTAGGGCAAATCATAAAGTCTTTGGGAAGAACAAACAATGGCAGAATCAAGGCCCCTAAATGAGGAAGATGACTGCTGGGGCTTTTCTTAGTAGGGTTTTTTTTTTTTTTCTTTTTGGGTCACACCCGGCGATGCACAGGGGTTGCTCCTGGCTCTGCACTCAGGAATTACCCCTGGCGGTGCTCAGGGGACCATACAGGATGCTGGGATTCGAACCCGGGTTGGCCGCGTGCAAGGCAAACGTCCTACCCGCTGTGCTATCGCTCCAGCCCCAATTTTCTTAGTAGGGTTTAAGGTGGTTTTCTTTTTGTTTTGTTTTTGTTTTTTTTGGGTCACACCTGGCAATGCACAGGGGTTACTCCTGGCTCATGCACTCAGGAATTACTCCTGGCCGTACTCGGGGAACCATATGGGATGCTGGGAATCGAACCCGGGTTGGCCGCATGCAAGGCAAACACCCTACCTGCTGTGCTATCACTCCAGCCCCCACTGTAGGGTTTAAGTTTTCTGTTATAAACAGAAAAAAAAAACACATCAAGTTTTCCTCCTAGAAGGTGGTCTAGAACACTTCCAAAAGGAGTGAAGAAGGCTGCGCCCTTAAAGTATAAGAGCGTACCAAGAATCCCCGAAAGTTGTGAAGTACAAGTGTCTGACAGGGCTGAAGTAAGGCTACTCAGGTCAGGCTGGAGCAGAAGCCATCAACCTTGGCCAGGAGTGCATGGTGCATGCCAAGCACCCACACACCAGGTGTTGCTGCCCAAAAAAGAAGGCAAGAGAGGAGAGAGAGAGAGGGGAGAGGGGAGAGGGGACAGGTGAGAGAGTGAGATAAAGGCAGATGCTGTTAAGTCTCCGTGCTGGACAGGCTATCACTAGCTGTGAGACGTGTGTCGCAGGGCTGTTGAGAAGTGAATGGGACAGTGAATGGAATATAATGGGCACTCAAGAATGGAGGCCGGATGAAATCTAAAGTAACATGGACAGTGAGTGCAAGACTGGGAGAAGGGAATGTGGCCCAGTGAGTAATTTCAGATGGGAAAAAAAAACCAAAATGACGGCACTGACCATTATATATTTGAGTCTGAAAATGGGGTTGGGGAAAGAGGGCATTTCATGGATAGGAAAGTCCTTGACATTAATCTCTTTCAATCCTTTTTTATAGGTGTGAAAACCAAAACTTGGCGTAGGTTAGAGTTGCCTTGTGTCCTATGAGCCCCGGGATATAGGACCAGGCCCATGAATCCAGGTCACCAACCTTGGTTCCTCTTCTTCCCATGACCTTTGACACAAGAGGAGCTGAATTCCCTTAAAGAATAATCTTATTCCTTGAGGGTCCATGGATAGAAGAAGGAAAAGTCAGCCAAAGTTACATCTCTCCAGATACTGTCAGGACCAGTGGAAGCAGAGAGAACCCAGAAGACAATATTTGAGACATTTAAACAGCGTTGTCCCTTTCAGGATAAAGAGTAAGGACTAGGGGCTGGAGTGATAGCACAGTGGGTAGAGTGTATGCCTTGCACACGGCCGACCCGGGTTCGATTCCCAGCATCCCTTATGGTCCCCTGAGCACCACCAGGTGTAATTCCTGAGTGCATGAGCCAGGAGCAACTCCTGTGTATCACCGGGTGTGACCCAAAAAGAAAGAGAGTAAGGACTGGAAAACTGAGATAAGCTGGTTGAAAAGAAGATATTGCACTAGCAGGACATTAAACAATGAAATCAATATGGTTAATTGGACCTCTAAACTGTCTCTATTGTATGAGGAGAGAATGGAAATCAAAAGCACACAGCTTTTGGAGGAAAAAAAATCATTCCTATTTTTCTTTTTTTCTCTGTTTTGTTGTTTATTTTGGCCATTTGCAGCAGTGCTTGGGGCTTATTTCTGGTTTTGTGCTCAGGGATCACTCCTGTCAGTACTCTGGGAATCATATAGAGTGTCATAGATCAAACCTGGTTGGGCAACATGAAAGGCAAATGCCTTACCTGTTGTGCTATCTCTCTAGCCCTGTTTGTTATCTGTCTTTTATTATTATTATTATTGAATCATTGTGAGATAGAGTTACAAAGTTTTCCTATTTGAGTTTCAGTCATACAATGATTGAACACCCATCCCTCCACCAATGCACATTTTCTACCACCAATGTCCCCAGTATCCCCCTCTCCCCATCCTGTCCCTCTCCCTGCCTCTATGGCAGACAATCTCCCCCATACTCTCTCTTTACTTTTCAGCATTATGGTCTGCAATACAGATACTGAGAAGCTATTACATTTGGTCTTTTGTCTACTTTCAGCACACATCTCCCATCCCGAACGATCCCTCCAACCATCATTGACTTAGTGATCCCTTCTCTATTCCAGCTGCCTTCTCTCCCAGCCCACGAGGCAGGCTACCAACCATGGAGTAATATTCCTGGCCCTGTCTCTACTTGTCCTTGGGTGTCAGTCTCATGTTATGTTATTTTACATTCCACAAATGAGTGCAGTCATTCCATGTCTGTCCCTCTTTCTGACTCATTTCACTTAGCATGATACTCTCCATGACCATCCACTTATAAGCAAATCTCCTGACTTCACCTTTCCTAACAGCTGCACAGTATTCCATTGTGTAGATGTACCAAAGTTCCTTTAACCAGTCATCTGTCCCTCGGGCACTCGGGTTGTTTTCCAGATTCTGGTTATTCATCCCTCTCCTTTTCACCCAAAGATTGGATCTCAGTTCACCACAACTTCATCAAACCTAAGAGCCTTTTTACAATGACTAGCTCAGAATAACAATAAATTCTTGGTGCTTTGTTTTTTCTTTCTGTAGCATTCAAACTGGTATCTTGTGGAGATCTGCAGCAAACTCCCAGGTTATATTGGGAGCTGCTGATGAAATCGCAGACAGTTGCTTCAATGGTGCTGAAAGTCCCTCTTTTTCATTCTTTGAGAGATAAGCTTTGGGGATGGTTTCACTCTCCTTCAATTCTGGCTGACCTAAAACTATATCCTGTGTCCAAATCCCTAGTGGCCCGAGAGTCCCCTAGTAGCGGACCCATAAGTAAGAGGAACTGAGCTCTAGTTTTAAACTCCCCATCCTCACCTGTCTTAATATGACTAAAGCCTGTGCATCCACAAAATGTACCATGGTGAAGTCCAGGATGATGGTGTGGATGCTGGGCCGAAGTGACATTTCTGACTGGAGCAGGAAGGATCTGCTGCGGGCCTGACTCTCCATAGACTCAGGGGCGGCTAAGCTCGCAGGCTGATTAGAAGCCCAGCTTTTACTCGACTCCTCGAGTCGGTGGCTCGAGTTAGACAGCGTGCACTGTATCTGCTGGTCGGAGAACGGGGGGATGGCTTCTGAACTGTCGAAATGCGAGCAGTGGACCAGGTTGAGGGCGGAGGTGTCGTGGTCCAGTCTGCTTTCGTAGACCTCCGTGTAGAGAACCTGCAAGGAGAGCGAGAAGACGGATGTTCTACTCTGCCACTCCCACCTACCCACTGACCTTTTCTCTTCTTGTTTGGGGGAAGGCCCCATAGTAGGTGCTGGACACTTGATATGGGGTGGAGGGTGTTGGGCCTCAGCAAGTGGTGCTCAGGGGTTATTCCTGGCTCTGAGTTCAGGGATCACTCCTGGCGGGGGGAGGAGGGCACTCAGGGGATCATGGATGGTGCCAGGGATGGAACCTGGGTTAGTTGCGTGCAAGGAAAACACTGTCACCCCGTGCCAACTCTGACCGTGGACCTGGACACTTTCTAGGTGGGTAACTCACAGTCATTTGAAGTTCATGACTAATATCCCACTTACCTGTCCTCCCCTACCTCTCTTAGGGCCCCTCCCCACTTCCCTTTGCATATCGAGAACATTCTCATCCTACTAAGCCAGGCTGAAACTTGAAAACCAACTTGAACCTATTCCTTTCCTTGGTGCCCAGATCTGACTTAGTCTGCAGTACCTAGTGACACTTTCCTTGAAGTAGCTCCTCCACAGTTTCTCTCGGCTCAAAGTTTTCGTGTATTAGTGCCACGGTCTTTAGCCAGACATTCTAGATATCAGATATATTTGCTTTCCAACGGTTCATCTCAAAGGGAGCAATTTTGAGGGTTTTACTTTGTTTGTTCTCTTCCTCTAAAAAGAGAGTTCTTGAGGGTGCCGGAGTGAGTACAGTGGGAAAGGTGTTTGTCTTGCATGTGGGAGACCAGGTTCGATCCCCGGCATCCCCTATGGTTCCCCGAGCCCTGCTAGAGTGATTCCTGGATGCAGAGCTAGGAGTAACCCCTGAGCGTTACCATGTTTGCCCCCAAAACAAATAAACCCAAAATAAATAAATAAAATATAAAAGACACTTCTTCAGGGGCTCGAGGGTGGGGAGCGGTGAAGGAGGAGGTGTGGGATAAGGCATGTGCTTATCGGGTCATTCCGGATTCCGTGCCCCGTGCCCCATATGGTATGTTCGTCTCCGCCCCCAAGCACCACCGTCAGTGATATGAGCACAGAGTCAGGAGTAGATCCTCCTGAGCTCAGCCAGTTTGGTGAGCAGGTGGTCCCCAAACACACACCAAACAGAACCCATCTATAGAAAGAGGAGCCTGTGGTTGGGGTGCTGAGGGCGTGGGGGGTCGGTATAGAAAAGGTATTTCTAACCCTGGGGGGCGGCTCTTGGTCATCGCAGACGCAGGTACACCGACACGCCTTCTCATTCTGGGATGTGGAAGAGCCTCCTTCTTCATAGAACCGCCTGTAAATTTCTTCTTCTTTGAGAGGTATGCTAATCAAATCAGTCTGAGAGGCAGAGGGGGTGGGGGGGAGGGAAGAGGTCTCAGCCAGATGCCGTGAGGGAGGAGGGGGTCTGGGGGGGGGCGGGCATCGAGGAAAGCTTTCACCTCCTTCAGGAGCAACATCTTCAGGCGGTGGATGTTGATGAAGGTGATGGACCTGCAGCACTTGATGATTTTCACCCCGGGAAGGCTCACAATCTGCAGGAGAGATGTCGGGTCAAAGGAAAGCTCCTGTGCTCTTTCCCGGGGTGAAAAACAACAACAACAACAAACTTTTAGGACCTCTCAGAGAAGGTGCAATTTTATACACTTTTATTTTTTAATTAGTCTTTTTTTTTTTTTGGCTATACCTGGTGGTATTCAGGGCCTGCCCCTGGCTCTGTGCTCAGGAATCACTCCTGGTGGGTTCAGGGGACCATATGGGGTGCCAGGGATTGAACCCCAGCAGGTTGCTTGCAAGGCAAGCACCCTACCCACTGTACTATTGCTCCAGCCTCTTTTTTTGTTTGTTTTTTGGATCACACCCAGCGTTGCACAGGGGTTACTCCTGGCTCTGCACTCAGGAATTACTCCTGGCAGTGCTGGGGGGCCGTATGGGATGCTGGGGATCGAACCTGGGTCGGCTGTGTGCAAGGCAAACGCCCTTCCCACTGTGCTATCATTCTAGCCCCTATTTTAATTTTTTCAAAAAACAAGAGGCTGGAACGAGCAGATTCCTTCATCCCTTTCTCACCAACCAGTATGCTCCTGGCATTCCCTGCCATCTTCTTTGTCTATCTGTCTTCTCATTCTTGTTTTTGGATGCCATCCTCCCTCCAAGTGCAGCTTTTTATTTCCTTTATTATTATTATTTTTTTGTTTATTTGATGGGGAGAGGGAGAGCGAGCCACACCTGGCCAGGCTCAGGGTTTACTCCTGGTTCTAAGCTCAGAGATCATTCCTGTTCGGGCTCAGGGGAGCATATGTGGTGCTGGAGATTGAACCCAGGTCTACAGCATGCCAGGCCAGTGCCCTACCTGCTAGAATACTGCTGTGAACACTCACTTTCTTTATTCAAATGGGCTGCAATGCCAGGAGCATCTATAGGCATCACTTTGACCACCCTCGACTGTGCTCTCTCCCTTGTAAATGGGCGACTGGTTTTCAGCAGCCAGAGGTCGTTTTTGGAGAGAAACTAGACAAAGGAGTGGGGTTGATTGGGGTTCCTTTATAAAAAAAAAATTACATTGCTTTTTGGATCACACCCGGTGATGCTCAGGGTTTCCTCTAGCTCTGTACTCAGGAATTGCTCCTGGCAGTGCTTAGGGGACCAGGTGGGATGCCGAGGATTGAACCTGGGTCGGCTGCATGCAAGGCAAATTGCCCTACCCGCTGTGCTGTCACTCAGGTCTCTGCTTTGGGTTGTTCTTACCTCCCCACAGTCACTGAGGCTTCTGTAAATGTTGGTGTTAGGGATCTGCCCCAGGATGGAAATCTTAGAGCTGAAAGGAAACACAGCTGTCTTCAGCTTGTTTCTGTCTTACCTTGCGGTGCTGGGCTCACCTCCGAGGACCCAGGTACCTGTGTGACCGAACGGTAATGATGAAGAAGGCAAAAAAGGTGGACACAAGCAGACCCAGGTCCAATCCCAGGATAAGTGTGGTTAAGAAGGTCACTACCCAAATAACCTAGGGGTACGGGTAGAAGGGAGAAAGAAAGACCATGAAGAGCAGCAGCTGGAGAAACCCACCAGTCCCACCTCTCAACTTTGCTTTTGTAACCCCTTGCAGAACCCTGGCCTGTAGAAAGCCAATTCCACAATCAAATTGATAGAATGGACAATGGACCCTGCCTCGCCAGTCTTTAATGCATCACCTCTCTTTCCAGTTCTGTCTTGAAACCTTGGTTCCTTGCGTGCAAACTAGAGGTAAGCTTAGGTACCTTCTGGGCTTGGTGGAGATCAGAAATACTGTTTGCAAAGCAACCCAGAGCACTGGCCAAATGGCAGGTGCTATTTGAATACCTGTACTAATGATTGAGCTCTATAACATCTTTGGCCCCACCATTTGTCCCCAAACACTCAGCAGGTGGCAACTTCAACTTGCAACTTTCCAGAGAAGAGAGACTGAAACTCTAAGAAGAAAACATTCTGCTCTCCAGCTGCCCCCGCTGAGTGTCTGCCCTCAGCCTCCTTCATTCTCTGGGGACCTCTTAGAAATGCTCAACTTGAGCTGGAGCAATAGCACAGCGGGTAGGGCGTTTGCCTTGCATGCGGCCAACCCAGGTTCAAATTCCAGCATCCCATATGGTCCCCTGAGCACTGCCAGGAGTAATTCCTGAGTGCCGAACCAGGAGTAACCCCTGTGCATCGCCGGGTGTGACCCCAAAAAGAAAAAAACAACAACAAAAAAAAAAAACAAAAAACCCACTCCTGGATCTTAAAAAAAAAAAAGAAGTGCTCAATTTCCCAATTTCTCAATTTGTCAGGTACTGTGAACAGCTGCATTTTAGCTCCCCCTTTCCACATTTTAAAACAGTCCCGCAGACCCCTGGGACCTGAGAGTGGGCAAGTTTACATTTGCCCAAGATTGCAAATTCTGTCCCAGTCCTCATAGGAGGCAAAGAGATAAGGGGCCTACACCTGGCCTATGGTGAAATACAGGCCCCAAGAGGTCTCCACTAAACAGACTGTCCCCAACAGTCTACGGTGGGTGAAGGAAGTTCTTATCTGAGTTACACACAAAGGACCTAAATGAACAAACCCTTTCTGGGAAACAAATGTAAATCCTCTGCTACTTTGACGAGGAACACAAAGACCCAGGTTTTCTAGATAATTCTGACCAAATGAGCCGTGCTAGTCCTCTGTTTCCCCCTGGCTGGGAAGTTCCTTTCTCTTCTACTTTTCAATGAACTTTTCTCTTTCCAATGACAGAGTCTGAGCATCTTTATTAGTCAATATTTTCAAGAATGAAAATACTCTTTTTCTGTTTTTTCTTTTTGGGTCACACCCAGAGATGCACAGGGGTTACTCCTGGCTCTGCACTCAGGAATTACTCCTGGCGGTGCTCAGGGGACCATATGGGATGCTGGGAATCAAACCCAGGTTGGCTGCATGCACGGTAAACGCCCTACCTGCTGTGCTATCGCTCCAGCCCCAAGAATGAAAATACTCTTGAATAAAACCTGGGAACAGCAGATGAGCACAGAGTCCCACCATCTCCATCACAGACCCTACTCCACCCCTCCAAATCTCTTACCCTGCCTCTCCTGGCTCGACAACTGATTGCCTTTCATATTTTCCTGCTGCCACTGAGCCATTCTCTCAACACCCTACACCCCACCACCACCCTCCCCCCCCAGCATATTCTATTGCCTGACATTTCCTATTTCTGTTCTTGAGTTTTGTGTCCAGGGGAAAGGTGGGGGTGGTGTGTGTGTGTGGGGGTGGGGGGGTTGGTGATGGGGAATAATTATGTATCTGGTCCTAAAACGTATTTCCCCAAACAGGATTGAAAGTCATTCAAATAAGCAGTGCAGGTCAAGCCCCTTTTGATCAGATTTCCTTGTCACTATGACCATTTAATTCCTCGAATTTGATTTTCATCATTGAGATAGAAATTTTGGTATTTTTATACATTGACACACTTGGCTCCCTTGCATAAAGCAAAATAGCAATACCAAAGGCGACAAAGAGTTGCTAGCGTCCTTCAGCTCTATGGTTGATGGTTTGTTTGTCCTCTTTCCCTCTTTCTGACCTTCCACTGTCCCTCACCTGCTCAGGCGGTTCTTACGTACTTACAAATTCATGCGGGCTCTGCCTCCACAGAGTGGGCAGGTCAATAAAGGTTTCGAAGTAGCAGAGGAGGTTGCTCAGAAAAATTCCAGCCAGGACAGCCTGTAGGGGGCGGGGGAGGGGCAAGAAAAAAGATAAACCCAGCTGCATTCTCCCTTTGGACGTTTAAAAAACAAAATAAAACAAACATCAACAAGGATACTATAAAAATTCATCAGCCTTGCCACATGGATATTTTAAATTACTATTTTTATTCTTTAAGAAATGTCAGGCTTGTTTTCTCATCAAATTTCCCATTTCTCCCTGCTCTTCTTCAGAATATGCCAAGCATTAGTAGTTAAGGAAAAAAAGATAAGTAATTTGGCCAATGATGCTATCAGGAATCCCTTTTATTATTATTTTAATTTATTTTATTTGTTAATTTGTTTTTGCTTTTTGGGTCACACCCAGTGATGCTCAGGGGTTACTCCTGGCTCTGCACTCAGGAATTACTCCTGGCAGTGCTTGGGGGACCATATGGGATGCTGGGAATCGAACCCGGGTCGGCTGCGTGCAAGGCAAATGCCCTCCTCGCTGTGCTGTCACTCCAGTCCCAGGAGTCCCTTTTAGAATTAGTTCCTTGATGACCTGTGGATGGTGAAAGGAAGCATAGGCAAAGGTGTGGGGCTAGGCAGATAGTAAGTACAGCAGGTGGGACACTTTGCTTTACACGCTTCCTGCCTTGGGCTTGATCTCTGAAACTGTATATGGTTCCTTGAGCCCCACCAAGAGTGATCTCTGGGTGCAGAGCCAGGAGTAAGTCCTGACCCAGGTGTGGCCAAAAACAAACAAACAAACAAACAAACAAACAAAACAAAGAATAGCCAAAGGTGACAGTTATCTAGACCCTTCTGTTTCCAAACTGACACAATTGTTATCTTTGAACAAAATCCACCAGGAGCTGGTTCCACTGACCACTAGTCTGGTGTTGGCTATTGTGGCCAGTCTTTGTCTAGTTTGATGTGTTTGTGTTTTTAACATTGCCTAGACACAGTTTTAAACAAGCTGACAAGCTAAGGGAACTTCACCTCATAGAAACCCTAATATTTAGGCTTTTGTTCAAGTCTAATCAGGATCAATTTTTTTTTTCTTTTTGGGTCACACCTGGCAATGCACAGGGGTTACTCCTGGCTCTGCACTCAGGAATTACCCTTAGTGGTGCTCAGGGGACTATATGGGATGCTGGGAATTGAACCCGGGTTGGCCGTGTGCAAGGCAAATGCCCTACCCGCTGTGCTATCGCTCCAGCCCAGGATCAAATCATTTTAACTATATCATATTTTTGCCCATCAAATTAACAAGTTGAAAACACAGTTGTTGAGTATAAAAGGAGACTACTCTTTTGGAAAATAGTTTGGAGCAAGAAATGCTGATATGCTTTCACACAGGAAATCTGATATACTTTTAGAAAAGGGTAGCACTGTAGCACTGTCATCCGTTGTTCATCGATTTGCTCGAGTGGGCACCAGTAACATCTCCATTGTGAGACTTGTTGTTAACTGTTTTTGGCATATAGAATACTCCGAGGGTAGCTTGCCAGGCTCTGCCGTGCGGGCAGGATACTCCTGGCAGCTTGCCGGGCTCTCTGAGAGAGACGGAGGAATCAAACCCAGATCGGTCTCGTGCAAGGCAAATGCCCTATCTGCTGTGCTATCGCTCCAGTCCCATTATATTATTAAAAAGCGGGTAGGGTGTAGATCCTGTGAGTGATACTTGTGAGAGAGAGTGAGGGGTAACGGGGGCGGGGGGGACAAAAGAACTTGCAGAACTTGCAGATAGAATAACAGGACTAGAGAGATAATACGTGGGTAAAGGTGCTTGCCTTGCATGTGACTGACCCCCCATATTAGTTAGAAATATTCTAAAATGTTAATATTGTTTTATTTGTGATTGAAAATAAATTATTTTCCAGAGTTTTAACGTTAGCAAGTCCACTACCTTCATGGAAAACAATTTTCTTAAATGTAAAAATGAAGATCCGTACTCATAACGGGTATAAAAATCATCAGGTGCTCCAGGCAGAATTAACCTAATTAAGAAATAGTTTCTGGGGCTGAAGCAATAGCCCAGTGGGTAGGGCATTTGCCTTGCACCTGGCCGACCTGGGTTCGATTCCCAGCATCCCATATGGTCCCCTGAGCACCGCCAGGAGTAATTCCTGAGTGCAAAGCCAGGAGTAACCAACCCCTGTACATTGCCAGGTGTCCCAAAAAGGAAAAAAAAGAAAAGAAAAAAAAAGAAAAGAAATAGTTTCTTATGGTTCACAAGGCCCCTGCAGGTTCATTAAGTACCTGTTAAGCATTTCATAGCCTTTTCCTGGACATCCTCCCCTCTCTATATCCTACCTGGGAATTTGAACTGAACCTGAACCAGAAATGATTGGCTTGATGCTGATGACAGTTTTCTGAGGTTACTGAGGGACTAGCTGGACTCATCAGGTCAGAAGAGAAAAGAGCAAAGTCAGAATCAGCAGAGATTACAGCATTTCAGTGGCTGGAGAGATAGAACCGCAGGCAGGTGGTTGCTTGCACACAGCCGACCTGGGTTTGATCTCCGATGTCCCATAAGGTCCCCAAGTAGGAGTCTCCCGTGATTCTGCTTGCAGGGCCAGGAGTAACCCCAGAGCTTTGTTGAGTGTGCCCCCCACCACATACACACAAAAAAAATTTCATTTCAAAAAATCCTTCCCCCAACATTTATTTTCCCACATTACTGTATCACTGTCATCCCATTGTTCACTGATTTGCTCGAGCGGGCGCCAGTAACGTCTCCATTCGTCCCAGCCCTGAGATTTTAGCAGCCTCTCCTTACTCTTCCTTCCAAACGGTATCGTGTTAGAGGCTCTTTTAGGGTCAGGGGAATGAAACCCATTTTTGTTACTGTATTTGTCATAGCGAATATGCCATGGGGAGATTGCCAGGCTCTGCCGTGCAATATAACAATAACAAATATACAAAACCAAATAAAGGTTAAAGATATAAAGGAGGTTCATTACATCAGAAAGTACAATACCCATCATCATTGGTAAAATCAACAAAATATTTATACCTTAGAAATATTTATACATTAAAAACTACAAAGAGTTTGTAGTTTGCAGTTTAAAAACTGCTTGCTACATGAATGTGTTTGCACAGACAATCATTTTTTTAAGAAAGCTTTATTAGCAATTAATGATCAATAAGGGTTACTGGGGTTCAGTTTTGTTTTTACTATACCTTTAATTTTTAAGTTGATTATATATATATATATATATATATATTTTGCTTTTTGGGTCACACCCAGTGATGCACAGAGGTTACTCCTGGCTCTGCACTCAGGAATTACCGCTGGCGGTGCTCAGGGGACCATATGGGATGCTGGGAATTGAACCTGGGTCGGCCACGTATAAGGCAAACGCCCTACCTGCTGTGCTATTGCTCCAGCCCCTCCCTGTGGTTTTTTAATAACTTTCTTATTTTCTTGTAGGAATATGGTTTATAATGCATATAACATACAAATATTTTAATTGACCTGTTCCCTGCAAGGCTTCAATAACAGACTTTAGCAGTCTTACAGCTGAAATTTATTTGAGGACTTTGACTGCACAGGGTTGGCATGGCTACACTCTAGTTTGTCTAAAGATCAACAGCACTTTTATCTGGATGCAGAATAGAAATGATAAATGTGCCAAGGGCAGATGAATCAAAGCTTTTTAAAATTTATTTTGTGCACTATAACTTATATACCATTAATATTAATGTTTCAGAATACCCAAAATATCAATGTTATGTTCACTACTGTTCACTACTGTTCAGTATGTGTTCCCTACTGGATCTTCTCACACTTCTATTCTCTGACACACACTTAATAAACTTGGTTCTGTGGTAGACTCTCAGGGTCTGTGGTCATTGGCTATTTTCTTATTCCCTTACTGTGCTTCTTTGTACTTGACAGAGGGGACAGATCATATGCCCTCTCACATATTAAGGTAAAAACATGCTAACTGTAAAGAATAATCAAGCTTATACACAAGTTTCCATTATCCCGGAGCTAATAATTGTTAACATTTGGTATAGTCTTTAACTTTTTTTTTACACAAAATTGGATCAATATTAAAGATATTAACTTATATAGTTTTCCTCTTTCTCTCTCCTTCCCCCCACCCCTTCTTTTGTTTTGCAGTGGTGGGGAACAAATTCAGAGTCTCATACATGCAAGGCAAGTGGCCTTCTGCTGAGCTACCTCCCGGCCCCTGTATCATATTTTATAAGATTGTGTAGCTCTATTTACCAAATAATTGAATCCTAGCTAGAATGTTCCACCAGTTGCTCCAATAAGGATTTTGCTGTCCACGGTCTTTAAACATTTACTTATTTTTTCAGAATTGGGCAAAGAGGCTGGTATTTATTTTACTTTAAAAACTAAACAGTGGCTGGAGCAATAGCACAGCGGGTAGGGCGTTTGCCTTGCATGCGGCAGACCTGGGTTCGATTCCCAGCATCCCATATTTGTCCCCCCAAGCATGGCCAGGAGTAATTCCCGAGTGCATGAGCCAGGAGTAACCCCTGTGCAATGCCGGGTGTGACCCAAAAAGCAAAATAAATAAATAAATAAATAAAAACGGAACAAAAAATTTTTGATTTGGAGGTCAAACCCAACAGTGCTCAGAGATAACCCCTGGACTCGATACTCTGGGCACCATGTGGTGTTGGATATGTAGCCCAGGGCACCTGTATGTCAGAAGCAAGTGCTCAGCCCATCAAGCTCTTCTCCCATCCTAATTCTCTCCCCGCTTCTTTTTTCTTCCCTCTGATGGTGCTTTGCAATGACCAGAATCAGCCAAGCATAGCTTTAGGGTTCTGTTCCCTGAGGGTTGTGCTCTCAGGACTCTGCACTTTGTTACGGTGCTCATGCATATGCTGGTCACTGAGGCCACTGGGGTCCTGTTTGCTGGGAAGTTCCCATTCCCTCCTAGCCACAATGCTCACACAACTTTTTAGTGCTCCCCGGGAGTCACGCCCTTTTTAGTTGTGATGCAGATGGAAATGGCTGGTGGGAGAGAGGGGACCTAAGCAGACCTGCCACACTGGGGCTCTGCGCCTGCACCTGGCAGCCCTGGGGTCAAAGTCACCGCCTCATGCTTGCAGGACCAGCCTGTTGGCCACTGAGCCATTCCGTGGGCCTGGGGTTTCAAGGAAGGAAGAAATCAGGCATAATTTAAGACTCAGAGAGTCCATTGTTGTAATGATTTAGATATTCCATGGGTCAGATCATGATCATCTGCTGCTGTGACCAAAGAAATATGAGGGGTGCTTGGTCCTCAGCATATTTATAGTGGGGATAAGTATGGCATATGAAAACCACAAGATAAAGCTGTTAGCATAATAACCTCTTAGTGATTCCTGACACATATTCCTGTGTCTGGCATTAAGAAAAATTCCAACTCCTCTAGTGATAAAGGAAAGAAGGAAATCACTGTCCAGGGCCCAAAAGATAGTGCAGCGATAGGACTCTTGCCCTGCACGTGGCAGATCCTGGTTGCACCCCAGCTCTCCACTCCCTGAGCACGGCCAGGAGTGATCCCTGAGTGCAGAGCCAGGAGTAAGCCCTGAGCAGAACCAGCCCTAACCCCAGCCTCTCTTCTCCCCCGAAAAAAATCACTGCTGAAAGGAAATTTGTGAGTGGCCCTCCAAAAGTAGATGATACGCAGGATTGCACTGAAGGTGCGAAAGACACTGAATTCTGGACATGACTTGTGCTGGAACCCAAGGACAGCTCGTGTGATAAACCCAAGAACCCCCAAGAATTCCCGAACCGCAGGTAGCATGAGCCTTGGGCATCCTACTTCCCTACAACCTGAAGCCACCACATGGGAGGGGTTTGGGTTTGGCAGGAGGGTCCCACCTTTCCCCTTCAGGACCAGCATCTCAGGATAGAAGCAGGTGCCTCCATTAGCCCCGGAGCACCAGGGGAACAGAGAGAAACTGAAGAAGAAACTGTCTGGAAGGACAAGAGGGAGAGAAATCAATGGGTGTAGCAACAGGAGGCAGAAAGGAAGAAACTGGGAGGGAGAAGAGGAGGGGTCAAGGGCCTCGGGTACCTCAGGGGTGCGGAGGAATGATCTATATCCAGACCACAGAGTCAACGACACTGAAAACGTGAGCTCCAGACCTCAATAAACCAACTCAAAATTTGTCCATGTTGAGGGATGTAAGGGGGTGGAGTGGGAGGGAACCTGGGGACACTGGTGGAAGGAAGTTGACACGGATGGGGGCCCTGATGCTGGAACACAGTATGCCTAAAACTCAACCATGGATAACTGTAAATCACACTATTTAATTTTTTTAAATTTAATTAAAAAAAAAGAAATTAGTCACTTATCAGCTGATCACTGATCTGCAGGGTAACTTGGAACAAACTGGTGCTAGCCAGTGGGGCACACACCCCATCTCTCTACATGGAAGGTGGTCATCTCCCATCAAGGAAGTGGCAGGTAAACATGGAGAAGTTCCCCTTTTTCCAGAAAAACGATAATCACTTAGTCACCACCCCCCAAATTTACTTTTCAATATTTTCGGGGGGGGGGCACTTTTTCAGTCAC
>NC_073303.1:24961180-24993680 GCF_027595985.1 Sorex araneus | reverse complement strand
TCAATTTTCTTGATCTTCTGTCACTTCAGCCTCTGAACTGTAGATAGAACAAGCCTGGGACTTTGAGTTCTAATGGGAGACTTTGGTGATATTTTTTTATCCCCAGGGCTAGACAAAGAAAAGCCTCAAGATTGTTTCACCAGCAGTTAGTGAGGGTCCAGGTTCTCAGCAGTCTTCATTCTGCTTCCTGTCACATGCCTCAGACCCACTGTCTCAGTGCCAGCCACTTTCTGTTGTGTTCATCTTTTCTGGGGCAGCATCATCAACGGTCCCTCCTGTGCCCTGGTGTTCAGCTCCTTCTTCATTTCTTCTCTTTATGTCTTGGGAACCCAAACAGGTCTCATAAAATTGCTTTCTTTTTATCAGACTTGTTATTACCAAAGCTGGAACGATCCTTTTTAGTTCATGTGACTATATTGCTGGAGCGGGATGTTTCTCTAAAGTCCTTCAACACAGGGGCATGAGAGATAGTCACACAGGAGAGATAGTCACATGGAGAGATACTTGCCCTGCATGCACGTTTGATCCCTGAGCATCATCAAGAGTGACCCCTGAGCATACTATCACCAGGAGGGGCCCTGATACCTGCCCCCACAAATGTTCTCTAATACATAAATGAAAACTTCTATTTTCTCCATGTTGCAGGTATGTGTGCATGTGGCATGTATGTGGTATGTTGTGTATGTGGTGTATTTACTGTATGTATGCACAATATATGTACCATGGTGTATGTGTGTGTGACCTAGATGTAGCCTCTGTGTGTGTGTGTGTGTGTGTGTGTGTGTGTGTGACCTAGATGTAGCCTGGGGTTCTGTCCTGCTTACTTGATGCACTTTCAGAATAAAAATCTCTTCCTCGAGGCTGGAGTGATAGCACAGCGGGTAGGGCGTTTGCCTTGCACGCGGCCGACCCGGGTTCAAATCCCAGCATCCCATGTGGTCCCCTGAGCACCGCCGGGGGTGATTCCTGAGTGCATGAGCCAGGAGTGACCCCTGTGCATTGCTGGGTGTGACCCAAAAAAAGCAAAAAAAAAAAAATCTCTTCCTCAACAAGCATTCTGAGAGCTATTTATCTGCCTGATGTGGCTGCATTTTCTGCTAAAAGAAAAGCACTCAGCTCTGATTCACGTCTCAGTGTCACGCTGATTGCTATTTGTCAAGCCTTGGGTGAACACGCTGGACACTATGTTCATTTTGGACAAACCATCGACTTTATTCCTGTCACAACCTTATCAAGTACATGATTTAGACCCCAGGAGGAAAATGTGTAGAGAGAGTAGGTCATTTCCCCAAGTGTATGCAACAGAGGCAAACCGATCTCTTAATTTCTACATTCTACATCCGTGTGATCATGATTTCTGAAATTTCCTTGGCAAGCAGCACGAATGCATTCCAGCCAAGATCCATGAGCCCAGCAATCGCTTCTACACTGGTGAAGAAAGTGAGATCTGGGTTAGAGTGATAGCACCTTGGGTAGGGCGCTTGCTTTGCCAGGTTTGATCCCTGGCACCCGGGCTGGTTCCCTGAGCACCACCAGGAGTGATTTCTGAGCACAAAGCCAGGAGTAAGCTCTGAGCACAGCCAGGTGTGGCCCTAACAACCTCCTTCTAAAATTATAAAAGAAGTGAAATCAAATACACGATAGATACGAAAAGGACTTTTCCACAAATGCTGCAGAAATGGATTCTGTATCTTTCAACCCCCTCAACGCACACTGTGTATTAGATTCTTAACTTCTACCAAATGTAGCAAATAGAGAAAGACTTATTTCCATCCATCCAATTCTTGAAAATCTTAAGTAGAAAAGAATTAAATGGAAAATCAAACCGAATGTCTAGGTTTGCTTTCCACAGTCTGCTGCTGCCGCCCCCTCCCCCCCGTCTCGCCCCCCGGTATCAGCAGGTGCTAAACCGAGCCTCTGCGAGGTTCCAGCCTGGTGCGCCTTAACAGCTTGGACCCATCTGTGTTTTTTCCTTTTAATGAAAATAATTCTGTTACTCTGGATTAAGGTTAAGCTTACTGAAAACTTGCTGTGATCAAGAACACCGACAGTTCCTTCTCCCAATTTCTCCCTCTGTTAATATCTTACATGACCATGGGGTTTATTACCTCAGCATGCTGAGAGGACTAGCACTATAGATTTCACTGGTTTTTCCTGTCGAGATCCTTTTTTGTGTCCCAGGAACCAATTAGGATCTCACACTGCATATCATTCTGCCTTCTGCCTACTTTCAGAGTAATGAAATAGTATTTGCCTCTGATTGGGGTCAAATTTGACGAAGACCATTGATTGAGCCAGTCCTTTCAGAAAAACAAGAAGATAACAAAACTTGTTTGACTCCCACTGGGAGTTTGGCTGTGGCCCCTGGGTGCTCAGAATAACCCATCTCAGCCCCCTCTGAAAAAGATGTACAAGACAGACTCTCTTCAGCTCCAGCTTGGGGGCTCAAGGTTGTGTCAATGGAGCAAGAATTAGGACAAAACCTGGCAGGGCAGAGCACTCTGTGGTTTGCTGCCCAGAACGTCCCCAAATCCAATGGAATCACCGAGGAATTTTACCTTCCAGGGTGGGGTGGCGGCTCAGCCATAGAGCACTTGCCTTACGTGTGTGAAGCTCTAGTTCCACCTCCAGCACCAACAAAAAATAAGTAAATAAAATGAATAAAAATACCTTCCCGATCACCTGCTGGAAAGAATCCTGGTAGCCTGGTAGAGAATATGCTATATGCTCTTTGTCTTGAACTTCTTATTTAGTTATTCTTTTTTTTTGGGGGGGCACACTTGACTGTAATCAGGACTTGCTTTTTTTTTTTATTAAATCACTGTGGGATTCAGTGAAAAAGTTGTTCATGATTGGGTTTCAGTCATAGGATGCTCCAACACCCATCCCTTCACCAGTGTACATTTCCCACCACCAATGTCCCCAGTTTCCCTCCTGCCACCACTCTCACCTCCCCCCACCCAGTCTGCCTCTATGGCAGGAACTTTTCTTCTCTCTTCTAGCTTCTCTCTCCTCTGTCTCTGTCTCTGCCTCTCTTTGTCTCTGTCTCTCTCTGTCTCTTTGTTTTGGGCATTGTGGTTTGCAATACAGGTACTGACCGGTTACTATGTATAGCCCTTTACCCTATTTTCAACACTTAATTCTTGTCCAGAGTGATCATTTCCATCTGTCATTATCACGGTCCCTTCTCTATCCTAACTGCCCTCCTCTACTTGTGTCAAGCTTCCAACTGTGGACCAGTCCTCCCAGCCCTAGTTTCTACTGTCAGGACTTATTTTTAACTGCACTCAGGGATTACTTCTGGTGAGGCTCGGGGAACTATATGGGGTGCCAGGGACCAAACTCAGGTTAGCTGCATGCAAGGCAAGCCCCCTACCTGCTGCACTATCTTTTCAGCTCCTGTTTTCATTTGCTGGGCCACTACTAGCAGTGCTCAGGGAGCCATCTGGTGCTGGAGAACAAACCTGGGACTCCCGCATGCAAAGTATGTGCTCCAGTCTTTTAAGTTATCTCTCCCCCGCCTTGTTTTTAAATTTTATTTTTATCATTCATTACTAATTTATTAAGATCTTATAGTGTACCAGTTACTGATTAAGTGCTGGGGGTATGATGGGGAACAAAACAGAAAATTCCTTGTTCATAGAGTATTAAAGAGTTCATTCATTCATTCATTCATTCATTGTGGATTTGCTTAAGGGCTCAACAAGGAGCTCTACAATAATGAGGAAGAGGGAATTCTGAGTCCAGGCCCTTTCCCCAGCCACCCCCCACCCCCAGCCACAGAACAGGACATTCAGAAGCCTGTGACAATGGGGATCCAGGGAGGGAGGTGATAGTGAGGGAGAGCGTTTGGAAATGAGGGGGGTGATCAGATCAGGGAAGGCAGCAGGTCCTTTCAAAGCAGGTCTTTTTTTTTTTTCCTTTTATTTTTGAGTCACACCTGGTGATGCACATGGTTTACTCTTGGTTCATGCACTCAGGAATTACTTCTGGTGGTGCTTGAGAGACCATATGGGATGCTGAGAATCGAACCTGGGTTGGTCACATGCAAGGCAAATGCCCTACCTGCTGTGCTATCGCTCCAGCCCCTCGAAGCAGGTCTTAAGCTGAGCTTTATGGTGAGAGCTACAGTGAAGGCAAAAATAAATTTTAAAAAATGTGTGTACAGGAAGGACAGTGGAGTTGGGTATGGGTGTTGGCTGATGACAGAAGAGACGGTCTCAGGTAGAGACGTGCACATTTAGAGGTGTGATTTGGAGGGCAGAGAAGGCTCACAGGGTTGAGCAGGAGACCTGGGTTTGCACCTCGCCACACATCATCCTCCAAACATCGCCGAGGCTATCCTGAGCACAGAGCTGAGATTAGCCCTGAGCACTGCCAGGCGTGGCCCCAAGACTGAGTGGGGGTGTGGTGGGGAGTCAGGTGATTTAGGTTTCTTTGCTCTGAAGCGTCTTCTGATCTCCTGGGTATCTCTGAGCCCTTGGGGATAGGGTGGTTAAGTGAACTCTTTCTAGATAGGCAGGTCCCCTAAGGCCTTAGAGGAACAACGTCACACCCCAGTGGGACACAAGTGAGTCTGCAAGCCTGGTGGAAGGGACTGGCTTGGGGACATGAAGGCTGATGGTGGCTGGTTCCCAACTGCGTCATCCCGGGCAAGGTCCTGGTTGTACCTGTTTCCTCGCTGCAAGAGATCATAGGAGCCACTTCAAAGGGGTGCAGGGAGGAGTAAATGAGAAAAGGAGGGGCCGGGGTGACGACACAGTGAGTAGAGTATTTGCCCCATATGCTCCTCTCTCTTACTACACCCCTCTCAGCCCAAGGCAGTCATCAAACTGTACCTGTCACACTTGTCCTGCCCGGTGTGGGAGAGATGAGGCTTGCTCCCTGATCTCTTGGGGAGCCGTGAACTGGGAGCCTTGGCACGAGGAACTGTTCTTTGCAGGAAAGGAAAATCAGTGTAGAATCTGACCCAGGCTTTTCCAGGTCTGTCATCTTCCCTCACAGGAAAGAATTTCAGAGGTGACGCTGGAGTGACAGCACAGTGGCTAGGGCGTTTGACTTGCACCGGCTTGTGGGGAGCTGGCCCGGCACCGGCTGACCTGGGTTTCATTTCCAGCACCCCGTATGGTCCCCCAAGGAGTGAACCCTGAGCACAGGGCCAGGACTCAGCCCTCAGCCAGGAATGGCCCCAAAACCCAAAGAAAAGAAAAAGAATTTCAGGAGGAGACAAATTAGTGAAATAACCCCCATTTTTTCTTGAAAATAGGGACAGAGAAAGAAAGTTAAACAAACACTCAGGCAGAGCTCGGAGTTCTCTAGAGCGGCAGGGGCAAGTATACATCCCAAGCAGGGATGTGGGCGACCGTGCATCTTTTCCTCCGGTCAGGTTCATAGACAGCTTTTCCAAACTGCCCTCCGAGGTCTGTTGCTAGGCTGGTTGCCAAGGGGGAGAGCTCTGAGCAGTTGGTGGTCTTCTTTTGATATTCTTAGCACAGCCTTTGTTCCAGCCTTGGGGTCTCTGCGCCCAGGGCTTGAGCTAAGCTCTGGGACTGGAATTTTGCATGTCACTTCTCACCCATCCCCCACCCCCACGCTCTACCCCTCAGATGAGTCCCTTGGTCTCTCATCCTGTCTCAAAGGCCTTCTTGCCTTTGGGGTGGGTGTTTCGGTTGTTGGGGTTTTTTGCTTGTTTTTTGGTTTTTTATTTTTTGTTGGGTTTGTTTTGGGGACACACCTAGCAGTGTTCAGAGCTTACTTCTGGCTCTGCATGCAGGGATCACTCCTGGAGGGCTCTGGGGACCATAAGGGATGCCAGAGATGAAACCTAGCCAGCCACATGCAAGGTCAATGCCCTGCCTACAATACCATCGTGTTGCCCTTACTGTACCGCCTTTGGGTTGGTCTTTGGTTCCATACAGCGCTTTTCCCAGCATATATTACCAGGGCCCCTTCTCTGAGTGCAGCACAGCCAATACACCCAGCTGGCTTCTTCCTGACAGCTGGGGCAAACAGCTCCAGTCAGCAGAAAAGAAGCTGAATCATGGTGAGAAAGAGGGAGGCCCGGATACGCCTCTGCAGTGGACCTTGATTTGAGAAAATCCTGAGTGAGACATTTTGTTTTCACACTGAAATGAAGTCTTATTTTGTTTTTGTTTTTTTGTTCTGGGGCCATACTCGGCATTGCTCTGGGGTTGCTCCTGGTGGTATTAAGGGGGCCATATGCGATTCTGGGGATTGAATCCAGGCTTCCTGCCTGCCCAGGATATGCGCCGGCCCATTGAGTTTGCTCTCGCTGGCCCTGAGAGGACCTTTACTCTGGAAGGTTCTGAGGTTCAGCAGAGAGGATCCCCAAGGGTGCAAACAGAGCAGAACAACTCAGCACCCCTGGGATGACCCCCACACTCTCTAGACCCCCAGCATGCCCTGTGCAGCACAGGGAGGGTGGCCCGGAGATGCTGCTTTCAGCCTCAAAGTAGGATTGATCCCCTAACAGCGTAACTTAGCCACAGCGTGCAGAGTGGGGTGAAGGGCCCCAAGAATAGCTGGAGATTCCAGAGAACGTGCCAGGCACAGTCCCTCTCTGTCTGCTCCATGTCACGGTGAGGCCCAGTGGAAAGCTGGGGGGACTGTACCTGCGTCCTCGGGGGCCTCGCATGGACACTGTGGGAGGAATCCCGGTGCTCAGCGATTTCCAGACCTGAACATTTTTGTTCGTTTTCAGGTCCCACCTGGGATTGTTTGGGTTCAGGACCCCATGCAGTGCTGGAGCCGGAACCTGGAACTTCCTCATACAAAGCACATGTTGCGGCCCTTTGAGCTCCTCCCTGGTCCAGCGCTAAACTCTTGTTTGTTCGATTTTCTTTCTTTTTGCTTTTTGGGTCACACCCGGCGATGCACAGGGGTTACTCCTGGCTTTGCACTCAGGAATTACTCCTGGCGGTGCTCAGGGGACCATATGGGAACCTGGGGGTTGAGCCTAGGTCAGCTGTGTGCAAGGCGAGTGCCTTACTCATTATACTATCTCTCTGGCCCTAGAGTTAAATTTTATTTATTTATTTATTTATTTATTTATTTATTTATTTATTTATTTATTTATCTATCTATCTTTTTGGGTCATACCTGGCAATGCACAGGGGTTACTCCTGGCTCTGCGCTTAGGAATTACTCCTGGTGGTGCTCAGGGGACCATATGGGATGCTGGGAATCGAACCTGGGTCGGTTGCATGCAAGGCAAATGTCCTACCCACTGTGCTATCACTCCAGCTGCCCTAGAGTTAAAATTTAAAAGCAATTGTTTTGTAAACTCTTTTAGGTCAAGGTCTGCATTGCTATTACCCTTTTTCATCTTCCATGCCCCCACCCCCGCAGTCCTTTCCCCTCTTTCATATCTTTGTTATTCAGTTTGGGAACGGGTTTTGGACCACAGCTGGGTGTGCTCAGGGTTGCTTGGGGATCACTCGTGGAGGTGCCTGGTGTGCATGTGTGCATGCGTGTGTGTGTGTGTGTGTGTGTGTGTGTGTGCGCGCGCGTGTGATGCTATACGCATTACCAGGATATCAAACCTTGACCTTCTATGTGAAAGCTTGCACTGCAATCCACAGGGCTATGGTCCTGAAGCTACTCGCATCAACCCATAAGACAATCGACAGGAGATTTCACTATTGTTTTTTTTTTGTTTGGGGGCCACCCTAGGTGATGCTCAGGGCTTAATCCTGGCTCTGTGCTCAGGGATCACTCCAGGCGGGGCTTGGGGGACCCTATGGGATGCCGGAGATGATCCCAGGTTTGCCATGCGCAAGGCAAATGTCCTGCTATACTATCGCTCCGGCCTTTGGATTTCTTTTAAACAACGGTTCCCTCACTGAAAACTATCGTGATGGTCTCTATGACCCCCCAGGGCCAACACTGAGGCTTTAAGCCAAATTTTTTTTTTTTCTCACTGCCTCTGCTCGGTGGAGTGCAGGCAGAAAGCTGTGGATAAATCACAGTTCCTGCCCCTCCAGGGCGCGCTGTCACTGAGGGCAAACTGAAGTCAGAACTGTGAACACTTGCTTGAGTGTTGTTGTTAAGATAACAGTAATAATTATTGTTATTCTAGGGGAGTCCAGGCAGTTACGATCTACCCCCAGGGAAACGCAACCTATAATTTAACTAGCAGGCAGTTAGGGACCAGGTAGGTGCAGCACACAAGGCTTTCCTGGGAAAGCATCTCCCTCAAGCGTTTCTCCAGGGGCTTCCCAGGTGCCCACCGAGCGAGCCGCCTGCTGGGGAAGCAGGGCGGGCGGCAGGAAGGTCTGGCGGTGATTGGCTGCGCCAGAGGAGGTTGTTGCTAGGCAACCGTTGAGCAGAGCCTGGAGCCGCCTACTCCCATCCTCCGCTCAAGAGTCTTCCCGCACCACCCCCTAATTGGGGCACCCTGTGATCGGGATCCCCAGCAGTTTAAATTGTTAGCGGCCAAAAGCTCATCTTTCTAGGATTCTTTTTGTTTAGCAAGAGGCTATGCGGAGTGAGGGAAACCTGCTGTTTGTGCTCTGAGTCCATTTGCATAGCTGTTTTCTCTCTGGACGTATTAGTGTGTTCCTTTGCTCTCTGTATTCACTCATTTATTCATTCGTCAAGGTTGCAGGTATGCTTTTTCCCCCCCTGAGTGCCCACTATGTCCTGAGCTGTTCTGTTAGATGCGAAGAATAAAGAGATGTGCTAGCCAGCCACCAGCTTTGTCCTTACAAAGGTTCTGGTGGGCAACCAACACACATAGAGGCAAATAAATAAGATAGTCACATAGTTAATTACTCACCCCTTCCCCTCCAATATTTTAGTGAGCATCCTGCATCCTCTACCTTATCTAAAGGGTTCCCTGACATGGCAGGCGTGGGTCTCCACTGTTATATCCCACCCCCTTCCCTGCCATGACTAGAAATCCCCTTGCTCATCTCCGCTATGCTTTCACTCTGCCTCTGCCTCCGCATTCGAGGACCCGAGTACACCTCAGTCATGTCTGAGGTGGTGTGTCCAAAGCCCTCTGGCCTTGAGGAGAATCTCTGGAGATTTACCCACTAGGGTGGCACCGCCCAGGTAGTTCAGAAACAGTGCCAGCAAGAAATCCAACATCTCCCCCTTTTTTGGTTTGCAAAATGCAAAGAATGGAAACAGGCCTTGCACTCGGCATAGGCTAGTCTCCTCCTCAGGAGACAGGACCCTAGAATCAATAAACGGGACATGATAAGTGAGGCCGGACCAGCGCTGCCAACAGCGTGGGTGATGTTTGCCACCAAGATCTTGGGTCGAGGCTCTGCGGTGCATCTGTATATCCTGGGCTAAATTCAGGCCATAACGCAGGGCCCACTGTTCAGATGAAACAGTCAAGGCCCATCCCAGCACCCAAGAGCTCCCACAAGCAAGGCCCAGGTATGCGGGTACCAGAACTAAATCTCCAGGCTGCATGGCGGCAGAGGCACTGGGCGGTCCCACCCCGACTCTCCACCCGCTCCTCGGCCTGGCTGTCACACCCACAACCTTCTGTCGGGTGCCATCTTGGTGCACCAACAGCCCTGGTCCAGAGACCTCCAGTTGAATCCCAAAATGGATTAATGCCCTACAGAGATATCTCTAGAATCCAACCATCTACAATCTAAGATCCCAGAAGCACGCGGCTGCAAAGCAGCTGCTCAAAATCTCATGATATTCAAAACGAGCAATGAAAAATAAATTATCTAGCATCTGCCCCTGGCAGGCAGGCTTGAATGGTGATGAGAAAGTTTGAACAAAACAATTCCCCAAAGTAGAGAGAGAGAGAGTATTGGGGAAATTGTCTGCCACAGAGCAGGGTGAGGACTGGGATGCAGGGGGGGCGGCGGGAGGGCGGGGAGTCAGGTGATAGACTGGGGACATTGGTGGTGGACAATGTGCACTGGTGGAGGATGGGTGTTCAATCATTGTATGGCTGAATCTCAAACATGAAAGCTTTGTAACTGTATCTCACGGTGATTCAATAAAATTAAAAAATAAAAGTCAAGGCCCAGAAAGACCAAGAAACCATGTCCATTATGTGGGAGGGGGTACAACCAGTGTAATGCCTGGACTATGTGTAGGCACTTTAACGTCACTGTTACTTCTTGGAGTAGGTGCCCAAATCAGGGACCTACTGAAAATCAGAAAGGCTTCCACTAGTTATGACGCAGATAGGATGTGACAAAAGCCGGGCTTTGAGTGTGTTGCCAGTAGCTGGGTCAAGTAGGGAGTGAGGGGGGGTAGACTCAGGAAGACAGACAGGAGTGCTTCCAGCTCCCTCCTCCACCATGCCCAGCTCCTGTGCTTGGGGAAATGCCTGACTTGGACCAGGACTGGTAAAGTCTGCCACGAGCACCTACACAGTACAGAAGCTCGCACCCCTCCAGTCCCACGGGGTTTGCTGGACCTGAAGTCCACTTGCTCTGCACGGCCTGGGAGACGATCTCTGCCACCTGATGACTTGGGGGATCTGTGGACTCAGGCTTGAGCGACAAATTGCTCTTTGCAAGGAAGGAAAGTCAGTCTTCCCCTTGGCACAGGCATTCTGGGTTACTGTCTTTCCCACACAGAAAAGCACTGCAGGAGGTGAAGCAATGGTTTTTATTGAAAGTTCCATAGAAAGGCATGAGGAGAGAGAAAGAGATGGAGTCTGTGCCCGAGAGAGAACACAACCTTCTCCTGAATGGAACAAACCCCACGTGGATTTTAGGAAGAGGTTATATATAATTCCTCCAATGGGTATTTTTCCCCCCTGGCATTCTCTCCATACGTAGAAGTGAATCTGGTCATCGACACAGTAAAACCTTGCACTGTTGGTGGTCTTTCCATAATCTCATCCCATGCATGGTTGATGGTTTCTTCATAATCTCAGAATCTTCTGCAACTTACCTTTTCTGAAGGGTCCACCCTTCTCTGGGTGGGGATTCGAATTTCTGCATCTGGGTTTCTCCTCTCAGTTTCTCCTCTCCCAATAACTCAGTATTTGTATTTCAAGGGGGATTTGGTCTTCATGCTGTTGGGTTGCTTCGGGGCTAGGTTATCTCTCTTTAAATTTTATTCTTTCCCAAAAGTCCATTACTGAGCTGCCCTCACTCCTCTCCCCTACTTATCTGCCTACAACCAACAGAATCTGTCTGACTTCCAAGCTCAAGCTCTTTGCAGAAGTAGATCTGGTCACAGGAAAGAGTAAGACTCAGAGTGGCTGATATGTAGTGTGGCTTCCAAACCCCACATCGCCATTTAAAATCTCCCAACCTCAGGGCCCAGGATGTGGTTCAGTGACAAGGTATCTGCTTCCATCTTGAGGCCCTGGATGTGATCTCCAGGACCACAGCTGCCCAAAATATTTCCCCTCCCCGCCAGCCTCAGAATTTTATCTATTTATTTTTTCACTCAAGTTCCTGACACACTGAATTTATACTAATGATCACACAACATCTACAGTCACCCTTCAGTAGCCAGGGGGAATTGGTTCCAGGATCCCTCAGAAACCCAAACCCATTGGTGCTTCCTCTGTTCTATAAATTGGTGTGGTATTTGCAAACAACTTTTGCTTATACTCTTGTAGAATTTAATTTTTATTTTTTTTGCTTTTTGGGTCACACCCAGCGATGCTCAGGGGTTACTCCTGGCTTTGCACTCAGGAATTACTCCTGGCAGTGCTTGGGGATGCCCTATCTGCTGTGCTATCGCTCCGGCCCCTACTCTTGTAGAATTTAAATCAACTCTATATCACCTATAATACCTGATACAATGTCAATGATACTTTTAAAAAAGCTGTTGTTAGGGCTGGTGCTGTAGTACAGTGGGTAGGGCATTTGCCTTGCAGGTGGCCCACCTGGGCTCAATCCCCAGGATCCCATATGGTCCCCCAAGCATTGTCAGGAGTGATTCCTAAATGCAGAGTCAGGAGTAACCCCTGTGCATGGCTGGGTGTGACCCAAATTATTACACTGTATTGCTTAGAAAGTAACTATATGGAAAAACATCTATGCACATATAGAAAGCATTGCAAGCTTGAGGTATTTTTTTCATCTGCACATTCGGGTGGTTGAGTTGGCGGAATGCAGAACTGGCAGACACAGACCACTGATAGCTATCTATCCAGCGCTCAGTCCTTGCCTCTGAGCTTTTATTGAGTAATTCAATCAAACAGCTGCTTGCAAGAGCTTCCGCACTGCTTGCTTTTTCTCTGGCTCATGTTTTTATTTTCCTTTGTCCATATACTGAATGACGCTTGAGCACCCAGGAGGGTGGTGGAAGGCTGGTGGGTGTAGCTACTCTTGCCCGTTCCTACTGTTGAGGTGTCCCCAGCCGAGAGCAAGTTTTTCTGAAGGGATCTTCATAGATGAAGCATAAGGAGAGGCCAGGCAGAGGGGAGGAGGACCTCAAGGACCTGCTCCTGGAGAATCTCATTCTTGTCTTGGAAGACAGGCTCATACTTGGGAAATACGGATGCGTTGCAGGGAGGTTGGAGTGACTGTGGTAAGTGCGGGCTGGGGTGGAGCAGCCAATCCCGTATTTCCAGATCATAATATGCTGGACCTGTGTGGTGACTTTTATTTATTATTTCTTTTGTCGTGCCAGAGACAGAACTTGGGGACTCCCACATGCAAGACCAGGGGTTCTATCATTGAATCACATCCCTGGCCTTAGGGCTGCTTTTAAATGCCATCTTGCCGAGGTTAGTGTGACACACGTGCCCCAGACCCGGGAAGGAACCCTTTAAAGGGGAGAAGTATAGTGATGCATACGAAAATAAGCTAAATTTCTTTTCTTTCTCGGCACCCAGCAATTGCTATGCTTATCATTTTGACTTTCAACCAACAGAGGCGTGTTTAACTACAAGACTAGTTACTTCTCCCTCAGCTGGGAAAAGAGGGAGAGACAGAGAGTCTCTGAAGATAAGAAACACAGAGACCTAAGGAGCAAAGAGAGGCAGAGAGGAAGGCATCCTTTGGTTTGTGACCTCACGAAGCAATAGGAAAGCATTTTCCACTGGACACATGAGTAGGAGAAACCCACATTCCCTGGCCCCTTCCTCCTTGGCTAAAGCAATGCTAATTTGCAGCTACTGTTGGTTTATAAGTTTATTGGAATTTCTATAGGTGTCTGTTATCTTTTTTTTTTTTTTTTTTGCTGTTTGGGTCACACCTGGCGATGCACAGGGGTTACTCCTGGCTCTGCACTCAGGAATTACTCCTGGCGGTGCTCAGGGGACCATATGGGATGCTGGGAATCGAACCTGGGTCGGCCGCGTGCAAGGCAAACGCTCTACCCGCTGTGCTATCGCTCCAGCCCCAGGTGTCTGTTATCTTGAACACTGTTTTGTTGTCACCGTTGCCCCCTTCCTATAAACTTAGTGTTGATTATAAATGGATAAAGTAGAAAAGCCAGGATGAAAATAAGCATTACGATGACTGCCTTTGGTTGACCTAGCACTCTTACTTTTAGGAATTTCTCCTGGGAAAAATAGTTAAGGACATAAGCAAAGGATTTAGCATAAGATTATTCATTGAAACATTGTTTGGAAAAGCAAGCAAACAAAAAGGGAAAAAAACTAAATTAAATCATAAATTATATTTATGTTCAAAGGCATGATGTATTAGTGGGAAAGCAAGTTACATATATTTACATAATCTAGCAAGATGTAGACCAAATATTAATATTGGGCAAAGGTATTTCAAGGTGCCAATTTGTTTTCTTTTTGCTTTTCTGCATTTCCCCTTTTCTTTCCCTTTGTTGTGGTGATGAGCAGGGGTCACCTTATGGGTCACAGTGGCTCACTTTGTTGTGAGCCCCAACCCACAATCATACAGGCATGTGAGATGGTGTTGGGGATTGAACTCTTGGTCTCTTGCCTACAAGTTTCTTCAGTCCCTCTGAATTTAAAAAAAAAAAAAGGTTTTTTTTTTTTCCTTTTTGGACCACACCAAGCAATACTTAGGGGTCACTGGTTCTGCACTCAGGAATTACTCCTGCTTGAGGGACCATAGGGGATGCCGGGGATTGAACCCTGGTTGTGCAAGCCAAATGCCCTACCTGCTGTACTATCACTCCGACCCCAAGTTACTTTTTTTTTTTTTTTGCTTTTTGGGTCACACCCAGCATTGCTCAGGGGTTAATCCTGGCTCTGCACTCAGGAATTACTTCTGGCGGTGCTTGGGGGACCATATGGGATGCCAGGGATTGAACCCAGGTCGGCCGAGTGCAAGGCAAACGCCCTACCTGCTGTGCTATCACTCCGGCCCCCCAAGTTACTTTTTTAAAGCCATTCCAAAGGGGTGGGTCTTATACCTTGCATACATGAGGCCCCAAGTACATTCCCCAGCATCAATGGCGTACCCCTCCCTGCTTCTTCCCTCAGTACAGGGTATGACCCCACCAGCCTCCTGTACTTCCAGGCCAGAGCAGCATTGCCTAGAGGGGCCTGAGCATTGAGCCGTTAGACCAGCACCATGGGTATCATCGGGAGTAGCCCCCAGACCCCAAGGTCTTGCTAGGTAGCTTTCTTCCCAACTTTTTTTTCCCTTTTTGGGTCACACTTGGCATTGCTCAGGGGTTACTCCCAGCTCTGCACTCAGGAATGACTCCTGGTGGTGCTCGGGGAACCATATGGGATGCTGGGGATAGAACTGGGGTCAGCCGAGTGCAAGGCAAACGCCCTAACCGCTGTACTATCACTCCAGCCCCTCCGCCCCGCCCAACGTTTAAGTGGTTACTTTTTTTTTATTATGCATATGTATTTCTTGTGCAATAAGAACAAATGTCCTCCCATTCATCCCAATGCTCCAGAGACCTCCTGCTGGGAGTCCTAGAGTGTATGTATGAATAAGCTGAACCTTGTTCATAGAACCTGGTTCTTCTGGCTCTAAGGCATTGTAGGGAATGCCACAGACCCTGGCAAGGCTGTGTCAAGCCGCTCTTCACAAATTCCAAAAACAAGGGTAGGGGATGGGCCTGAAGTGATGGTTCAGCAGGTAGGACACTTGCCTTGCATGCGGCCAACCAAGTTCAATCCCCAGCACCACATTAGGTCTTCCAAGCCCTGCCAGGAGTGATCCCTGAGTGCAGAACTAGGAGGGATCCTTGAACACCAATGGGTGTGGCCCCAAGCCCATTAAACCAAATCCACACCAAACCAACACAAAACCAAGGATGTGGTTCATGCCAGCTCTGACAAATGAAACAAACAAAACTAAAAATTCTGCAATTGTGCCTGGAATGTAGCTCAATAATAGAGCGTAAACATCTTGTATGTGTGAAGTCCTGGGTTTTACCCCTAACACCAGAAAAAATGATCACTGTACCACTGTCATCCCGTTGCTCATCGATTTGCTCGAGCGGGCACCAGTAACATCTCCATTGTGAGACTTGTTGTTACTGTTTTTTTTCTTTTTTTTTTCTCTCTCTCTTTTTTACTAATGAATCACTGTGAAGTACAGTTACAAACTTATGAACTTTCATGTTTGTATTTGGTTTACATCCCTCCACCAGTGCCCATTCTCCCCCACCAATGTTTCCAGTATCCCTCCCACCACCCCCACCCCAACGCCCACCACCCCGACCTGCCTCTGCGGCAGGGCATTCCCTTTTGTTCTCTCTCCTGTTGGGTGTTGTAATTTGCAACAGAGGTATCGAGTGGCCATCATGTTCGGTCTATAGTCTACTTTTGGTACGCAGCTTTCAACCTGAGTGGGTCCTCCCCAAATTCCCTACTAGGTGTTCCCTTCTCAATCTCTGCTGCCTTTTCCCCCAGCATGTGAGGCCAATTTCCAAGCTCTGGGGCAGACCTCCTTGTTCTTAACACCCAGACTACTCCTGGGTGTTAGTGTCCCATTCTGCTACTTTACATTCCACATATGAGTGCGATCTTTCTATGTCTGTCTCTTTCTTTCTGACTCATTTCACTCAACATGATACTTTCCATGCTGATCCACTTATGTTGTGACTGTTTTTGGCATATCGAATACACCAGAAAAAAATGATAAAGAAAATAAATCCCAAAAGCATGTGTTCCCCACCTGGCTTGGACTGCCCATCCTGGCTGACCTAGCAGGTGAGCCCGTGGTGGCCCAACACGTTGGTATCACATTCCCAGTTGTTTCATAACCCACTGGTGGGTTGGCGCCTGCCCTCCTGTGTAGGAGTCGGCGCTTAGTAAGACTAACCTCATCACAACTCCAGAATTGTCTTATTTCTCAGAAGCGCCCGTCCCTCGATCAGGGTGAAGGCAAGATGCTCTGGAGCACACTACGTCCCCAGTGCACTCATGCAGCTGTGAATCTGCGTGTCAGGGAGAAAAGGATGTCACCATGGCAACCCAGGCTCGCTCAGCCTGTGGGATGAGTCTAATCGCCACGGAGAGGAGATATTCAGAGCCCCAGCCACCCTGGTGGTCTGGTTTCTGGCGAGCTGCTTAGCGTTGCTCTGCCTCACTTTCTACATCTGTGAAATGATGCTAAAGCTCCAGATCTCCACTCCCAGGCCTGCTGAGGAATAATCCATGAACTGTAAAGCATGAGAGGAATAGCGCATCCTTAGCCTTGACTTGCCCCCTCCCCCCAGTTGCTAGGTGTGATTTTGGGCTTAAATTTCTGTATCTCGGATGCTCTCTCTCTCTATCTATACTTATAAAGAGCAGAGGCTGTGGGATACCCTCCAACATGTGAGGTGCCTGTGAGAATTTCACGATCTCAGCGCTGAAAGCAATTCCTTTGTTCAGTTCTCTGATGGCAGTACTTGGTTCACCTTTGTTTGATTACCTCCAGTGATAGAGAGCTCATGTCTGCACCACTTCCTTAGCAGCTATGGCCACATGACAGCTAACTGTAAGGCATTTCCTCTGCACAGGGTATTTTACAATGAAATGTCTGTTTCCCAAATTTAGCAATCCTTTTCATATTTTTCCCAGATTTTGTACAGGATAGAAATAAGCAAAAAGAAACTACAATCCCAGCTCTTGAAGGGTTCCTGCTATAAACGGAGCCTGGGTTCATGCACTCCAGATTCAAAATCCCACTTTGACCACTTTCTAAAAGGCTGATGTTGGAAAATCATGTGATCTCAACCAATCTCAGCTCCCTGACCAGTAAATGAGGCTAGAAATACCTCACACATTGTCTGACTGTGAAAACCAAGCACCAATAGCTCTATTTTGAGCCATATTCTCTGCCCACATGCCATTATTTTTAATTTGTTTAAAACTTTATTGAACACCATGATTTACAAAGTTATTTATAATACAGCTGTTTCAGGCATTCAATGTTCCAACACCAATCCCATCACCAGGGTGACCTTCCTTCCACCAATGCCCCAATTTCCCACCTACCCCCAAACCCAAACCTGCCCCCTTAGCAGGCACAAAATAATTTATTTAATATTGTTTGTTGGCTGGAGCAATAGCACAGTGGGTAAGGCGTTTGCTTGCAAGGCAGAGCCTGGCAAGCTCCCCGTGGTGTATTCAATATGCCAAAAGTCTCACAATGGAGATGTTACTGGCGCCCGCTCAAGCAAATCGATGAACAATGGGATGACAGTGCTGACAGTGCGGATTCATTGCTTGTTACAACAAAATGGCAAATGGATTTATCAGAAAATAGTTCACTTAAAGAAAATTCGTGAAAATTGTACCTCACAATGGTGCTACTAAAGTCATTGTCGGAGGACTTACTGAGCTGTTTGTTGCTAGTTGAACCTTTTGTGTTATTGTTTTTGCTCACTGAACTTACTGGGCTTCTATACAACTTCCTATCAAATCTGCTGCACTCCTACTGGGTTATCCGTACTGTGGAATTAGGAGGTGTCACATGGCCACATATGCAGCCATGCACTCCAGGAGCTGTGGAACTGGGATGATTCAGCAGCTCGATGTCTCTTCAGGATGAGTCATGGAGCTATGAAGCTGGGCCATTTATATGCCAAAGGATGTTGGGAATGGGTGGGTCATTGGACCCTTCTGAAAGGCAGGAATTCGACCCTTCCCCATCCCAAGAAGGCTCTAGAGTTCCCAGCCGGAAATGGGTCTACCTGGGACAATTCATGAGTCTGGGGTGTTCTGTGTCAGTATTTTTAATAGAAAACTCACATAAGACAAAAAGGACCTCAAGGGGCTGGAGCAATAGCACCAGCCCCTTGAGGTAGGGCGTTTGCCTTGCACGCGGCTGACCCAGGTTCGATTCTCAGCACCCCATATAGTCCCCTGAGCACCGCCAAGGTAAATTCCTGAGTGCAGAGCCAGGATTAACCCCTGTGCATCGCCGGGTGTGACCCAAACAGAAAAAAAAAAAAGGATCTCAAAAGATGGAGGTCTGAGGGTAGCATGGGATGAGGGTGACAGGAAGTGAGGGAAAGCTATTTTTCCCCAAAAAGGGGTCTGGACCCGGAGAGTCTACTTCTAACACTGACTAGCTGGGGATCCCTGGAGCCAGTTACCTCGCTGTTCTCAGCCTTGCTTTTCTGCAGCACACAGGTGACAGATGGATTCCGGCTCCCCTCCCCCCTTGTTAGATGTAGAGTGGAATTGCATTGACCTTGCCTGACCGCGGCTGACCACCTGCTCCACTTTGCTTTCCCCACAGACGAGTATCTCCGGATGCTCAACGTGGGAGTGGCCGAGGTGAAGAAGTCCTTCCTGGGACCTTTGGCCCCGTCCTGCAAGATGGTGCAGATGATGAGGCAATTTCTGTACCGGGTTCTGCCTGAGGACTCCTACAAGGCGGCCACCGGGAGGCTCCACGTGAGCCTCACCCGACTCACAGATGGAGAGAGCGTGGTGGTTTCGGAGTTCAGGTCAAAGGAGGAGCTCATCGAGGCAAGGGAGCGGGCCGGTGGGTGGACCTGGAGAGGAGGGCGGGGCCGGGAGGCAGGGGCGGGGCATTGGCTGGCTTGGGGCGGAGTCAGGGAGGGGCGTGGTCTGGGTGGGGCGGGCCCTCGAGGGGGTGGAGTCAGGGGCCAGGTGCTGTCTGAACTTGGGACAGGATGACCAGGGTGGAGGTGTGGGAAGGTGTTAGAGATGAGGGTCCTGGAAGATGCTGTTCCTGCTTCTCTTGGCAGCCTCCCGTTTGCCTGTTTCCTTCCTCTTGTTTTCTGCTTTCCTAGCTCACTCCTTCTCCCTCTGTGTCAGGCACCTGTTTAGAAGATGTGGACACAGAGAAACCCACTGTGCACCGATTTGCTCACCATCCGCGGCACTTCAGACCCGCGGGCTCAGCCCCTCCTTTGACTTTGCCCTGCCCTTTGTGCCAACCCCTGGGGCTTCTCAGAAGCCTCGGTGTGACCCACAGTGGTCCTTACTTTTCCGGGTTTGGGTTGCAGTGTCTGCCCTTGATTTGGCCGCCTTTATGGGATAGTCCCCTTGTCCTGCTCAAGTCAAGTGGCCCTTGAGAACTGTATTTTCTTTTTTTTTTCTTTGCTTTTTGGGTCTCACCTGGCGATGCACAGGGGTTACTCCTGGCTTTGCACTCAGGAGTTATTCCTGGTGGTGCTCAGGGGACCATGCTGGAGATCGAACACGGATCAGCCGCGTGCAAGGCAAACGCCTTACCCGCTGTGCTATCGCCTCAGCCCCGATAACTGTATTTTCATTAAATGGTTGTTGCTGAGGAAAGTGTGCTTTCAGGGCACTGTTCTAAATAAAATTAACATACATTTTAGCTATCATTTTTTATTTACAGTGCCCTGGATTGAACCCAACGTCTCATGCTTTCCAGACAAATGTTCTATGGCTGTAATATATACCTGACCCTAGCTAAGAGTTGTCATTACTCTTGGTATTGCCATGGGTATGCCCAACATTCTTCCAGAACAGAGTTTTAAAGTATTTTAATTTTTTTTAAGGTGGGGGTGGGCCAAAGTGATAGTATAGGGGTATTTGCCTTGCACGTGGCCGACCCAGGTTTGACTCCTGGCATCCCGTGTAATTCCCCAAGCCCCATCAGGCATGATCCCTGAGTGCAAAGCCAGGAGTAAACCCCAAGAATAGCCAGGTGTGGTATGAACAAAGAGAAAAAGTGCTATCTTTCTGGCTCCCTCTAAAAGGGTGTTCTGTCTGTTTGTCTTGGGGCCACACCCAGTGGTGCTCAGGGGTCACTCGTGTTTCTGTGCTTGGAGCACTGTGTGGTGCTGGGCATGGAACCGGGGCCATTTGCATGCAAAGCATGTGCTCCAGCCTGTTGAGCTGTCTCGGGCCCAGAACCACAGGTTTGAACTACAAGACTCTCCAGCTCACCCCATTCTCACAGCCCACTGGCCTGGACATGATCCAGGGTGGGGGATAATTAGGTAGAGGACGTGGACACCTCCTGCACCCACCTCAGAGCCCACTGGGGTTAGCACCCAGCTCGTTCCTCCACCTCCCACCCCTACTGAACCCTTCCTAAGCACCCACTAAGCCAGCCTCTGTGGCCATGTACCAGCTGTGCCCTCTGCCTGGCTCGCGCTTCCTTCTTCCCACGCCACCTCGCTTGCTTCATCAGCACCCAATCACTCCTTCCGGGGATCCTTACCTCACCACCACCTGCTCCATCTCCTCTGGGCCAGGCACGCCTTCACCCTGCCCTTGCGTCTGAGGTCTGTCCCCCTGCTTGATTCCTCCTACTCTTGGAGCATACCTGGGGGAGGGTCTCTCACCCCCTGTAGCCCCAGAACAGATACAGATGTAAACTATTGAATCCAGACCCTGGAATAGTACAGCGGTTGCAAACCAATCTGGTTTGGGTCCCTGGCATCCCTTATGGTCCTCCCTCCTCCCCTCCCGAGCATCTCCAGGAGTGATCCCTGATCACTGAGCATTGCTGGGTGTGGCCCCCAAATAAAGACAAAATTGTCGAATCTCCTTGGATTCATGGGAACTTGGAGCTAGAAGGGACCCTAGATGTCAGTCCCTCTCTCCCTTTAAAGCTGGGACATGAGAGAGGAGGAATGTAACTGTCTTGTCTCGCATGTGTGGGACCCTGGGTTCCATCCCTAGCACTGCAGATAACAACGACAAACACAGTAATAATGCTAACACAAAAGCTGGACCATCTGGCGCAGGCTGAACATGGAGGTTTCTAAAACGCCACTAATAAAAAATTAAAAATAAAATATAATAAAATAAAACGCCAGCTAGTTAGGACCTGGGCAACAGTTGAACTTGGCGCCTTGCTCCCAGGGCCGTGCCTTCATCTTGGGGTTAAGGATTCAGGTCAACAGGACCCCAGAGGGTTGGATGGATGCGATTTTCCCGCCCAGCATCCAGGCTCAGCTTCTCAGCACCGTCTCTCCCCACAGGCTCTCTACTGCAGCTGCTTCGTCCCTGTCTACTGTGGTATCATCCCCCCAACCTACCGTGGCGTGGTGAGTGTCTCAGCATGTGGGGGGTGGCGAGTCGGAGTCCAGGGGTTCTTTGGGGCCTTGGGGCCCACATCTGGGAGAGCAGAGGAGTGGCCTGAGAAGGCACTGGGACAATTGGGAGAGGGCTTGTGTCTTCAACCCAGGATTCCCAGTGCAGATACATTTCTGGGGCTTTCAGAGGAACTAACCTGAGTTGTGTTTTTCTCTGTATCCAGACACCCATTACTGAGCTCAGCATATCAAGGTTCTACTGGGGGCCTGGGGGGCAGGGGGGCGTGAAATAGTACAGTGGAGAAAGCTCTTGATCTGCGTGTGGCTGACCCAGGTTTGATTCCCAGCATCCCTTGTAGTCTCCTGAGCCTGCCAGGAATGATCCCCGAGAGAAGAGCCAGGAGTAAGTCCTGACCACAGCTGGATATGGCCCCCAACAAAGTGAAACAACAGGGGCTGGAGAGAGAGTGCAGCGGGGAAGGCACTTGTCATGCCTGCAGCAGACCCAGATTCGATCCCTGACATCCCATATGATTCCCTGAGCACCACCAGGAGTAGTTCCTGAGTGTAGAGCCAGGAGCAACTCCTGAGCATTGCTGTGGCACAGGTACAAAACAACAAAAACAAAAACAAACAAAACCAAGAAAAACTCCAAACACACAGAAAGATTTAATGGGCTGGTCAGGTGCTTGTTCCCCAGACCTGACAGAGAGGTAGGACAGCAGGTAGGGCTCTTGCCTTGCATGTGGCCGACCCAGTTTTGATCCCCGGCATCCCATATGGTCCTCTGAGCACCATCAGGAGTGATCCCTGAGTGCAGAGCCAGGAATAAGCCCTGATCACTGCTGGGTATGGCCCCAAACAAACATTAATAGCAACAACAACAAAATGATCTTGAAATGTCAGGCTTGCAACCTTGAATGTTGGGACTGTGTAGGCCAGTGAGGCTGAGACCACCCAGCATCTAACTGTCCATGAGGCACCCAGAAGTCTGGAAAAGGATGCAAATTCCCATCCAGTAGGTGGGATGGGGTGGGGGCGGGGCAGGATGGGGGTTCTGGGCCTCTCACTTCAGATGGTGCCACTCTGAGCAGGAGGGTCTCACCATGCCCTCTTCTCATTTTATTTTTTTAATTTTAATTTTAATTTTTTTTTCTTTTTGGGTCACACCTGCCTATGCATTCAGGAATTACTCCTGGCGGTGCTCCCGGGCCCATACAGGATGCTGGGAATTGAACCTGGGTTGGCCACATGCAAGGCCAATGCCCTACCCCCTGTACTATCACTCCAGCCACCCCCCTCCTCATTTTAGACAGAGAAAATCAGACCCAGCTCCTAGTGTTGGCTGCCAGTCAGCGCTCCTGTGGGCGTCATTGGCATTTTTGTCACAGTCGATGGTGAGAACATCAGTATGTGTTTTTTTTAAATTTTCATAAATTTGTTCACAAGAATGGATTACATTCAATATTTCGACACTAGTCCCACCACCATCACACCTTCCCACCACCATTATTTTGAATTTCCCACCAGCATTCAAACCTGCTGAATAGGCAGATGCTAGATAATTTGTTTGTATTGCCCGCTATGAATAACATAGGAAGTCACACGGCTGCTCTTTGCACACTCCTAGAAAGCTAAAATTTTAGATAATTAGAGTCTGGAGAAATCTCTGCAGCAAGCTGCTTGGTTCTGAGACTCTTTTGTGTTTCTCTGGATCCTGGCCATTAATGAGCTTAAATAGTCACCGGAGACAGCTTGTGGGCAGGACCTCCAGGGTCCCATGGGGGCAGGGAGATGGGAAGGGCCAGCCATCCCCTGTCCCACGAGGCCTGGAGTTTGCCGTCACTAATCCCGAGTACCTGGGCTTTTCACTGGGTTTTGGAAGATGGTGGCCGCTGGGATTCCTAGGGGCAGGTGGAGGGTCAACACCTGCTCTTGCCTGGGGTACCCCAGTAAGATGGGCCTGGCGCTGAGTCTGGAGACATCTCTGCAGTCAGCTGCTCTGTTCCGGGATTCTTTTGTGTTCATAGTTGAGGAAACGGAAGTCCCTAGCGGGCCAAGGACCTTGGATGGACAGTAGTCAGCCTGGGGGCTCTGGAGAGGGTGGGGCTGCCTGGCACGTGGCAGACTTGGGGTGGGGGGTCATGTCGCAACCTGCACCCCTCTCCGAGTCCATCTTTTGCAAAGGAGGGGGGAGCGCCCTGTTCCCCAGCCCGGCTCAACAGGCAGGGGCTGGGGCACATTCTCCTGTTTCTTTAGAGTCGGGTGCCCTGGCCCCAGTACCCTCAAGATGGCTAGGGGAGGTGTGTGTGTGTGTGTGTGTGTGTGTGTGTGTGTGTGTGTGTGTGTGTGTGGTGTGTAGGCGAGCATGGTGCAGGCTCCGAGCACTGGGTTAGGCATGCATTGGGAACACCATCGTGTCAGGACTTGCCCTGGGGGTCCTATCCGAGACCCCCACCGAGCGTTTCTTGTGCTCTCTCGCCCCCCAACAGCGGTACATCGACGGCGGCTTCACGGGCATGCAGCCCTGCTCCTTCTGGACCGACTGCATCACCATCTCCACCTTCAGCGGGCAGCAAGACATCTGCCCCCGCGACTGCCCGGCCATCTTCAACGACTTCCGCATGTTCAACTTCTCCTTCCAGTTCTCCCTGGAGAACATCGCCAGGATGACCCACGCGCTCTTCCCTCCGGACCTGGTGGTGAGAGGCAGGGGCGCCCTGGGGCACGGGGGCCAGGGGCAGTCGGGCAAGGAAGGGGACAGCGATGTGGGTGGCACAGGGGACCCAGCTGCGGCCACTGAGTTCCATCTGGGGTCCCTCCCCTCAAACGATCCCTGAAACGTTCACCTGTGTCCTGCTTGCTGCCCTCTGTGAGGCTTTGAGCAAATTCCTGGAGCATCCCCAGCCTCTGTTTTACTGGTCCTGAGGAGAGGACAGGGCAGAAGCACCGGAAGTGGGGAGCTACCCGCGACCTGAGTGGAGCTTAGCAAATGGGGCTGCCCGTTGCTCTCCTCCGTGTTTGTGTTGGGACAGCCTGAGCTAAGAACGGCTTTCCATTTTGGGTATATATTCTTGTGGGATTTTTTTTGTGGGGGAGGAGTGGGAGGACTCAACCCCAGACAGTGCTCAGAGGACCATGTAGTGCCAGGAATCAAACCTGGGCCTCTCAGAGGCAAAGCAGGGGCTGAGCCCATTGAGCTATCTCTCTGGTGCCCGACTTTCCATTTTAAAGTGCTACTGGGAAAAGAAAGGAGATGGAGAAGCAGGAGGAAGAAGGGAAGGAGGAAAAGTGTGACAGACACTCTGTGGTCTTCAAAGTCCAACCTGTTCCCTGTCTGACCCTCGAGAAGAAAGGCTTTGCGGCAGGAGAGCATGTCAGCCTCCAGCGTATCTACGATTATTTTCACTTTACTATGATTATTCCCATTTAACAGATGGCAAAGTTGAGGTGTGAAAGGCTACATTTTCAGAACCTATACAGTCCCTAAGTGGCTGAGCTGGAACTTGAGCCAGTCTCTAAGCTCTGCTTTTTACAGAGCCCAAAGGCCCCTTCTTTGGTTCTATCCTAAACATCTCAGCCATTCCCACCCAGCAGGCAGTGGGTGAGGGGGCCTTGGCCAACTCTTGCTGATGGCTTGAGACACGGATGCAGTTTTGTTGTGGATGCAAGACCATGAACTGCACCTGCTTTCTGGTAGAGAGTGGGGCTTGGAGCCTTGTGTGGGCAGATTAAACCAAAGTCGAGTGTGATGGACACAGTAATGGGTATCTGGGTGAGGGGACCATGCCCCTCTCTGACTGCTGCCTCAGTAACCCCCCTGCTGGCCCCCCCTTACAGATCCTGCACAATTACTACTACCGAGGGTATGAAGATACTGTTTCATACTTGAGGCGGCTGAGTAAGTACCATGTGGAGCCCCTGGGAAGGTGAGCAGTGGAGGTGGGACAAAGACAGGAAGTAGAGGGCTGAGAAGAGAAGCTTTCCCCTCCTTCCCACCCCCTCCCCATTTGTGAGCTGGAAAGGCCCCTCCCCCAAGAGAGCCAGGGCATGCCCGCTTACATTGTGGCCAAAACACTGTCCCCCCAGATTAGAATATGAGGGGGCGGGTGGCAGGATAAAAGCTTAAAACACTTATGCAAATAAGTTTCTCTTTAATCAAACCATATTGTCAATGTAGAACTAGAATTGATGAATTTTTTTATTAGTTATTTATTTTATTGAATCACCATGTGGAAAGTTATAAAGTTCTCAGGCTTATGTCTCAGTTATACAATGCTCAAACACCCATCCCCTCACCAGTACCCATATTCCACCACCAAAAACCCCAGTATACCTCCCACCCCCGTCTGCGTAATTGATAAATTTCACTTCATTTTCTCTTTACCTTGATTACATTCCATATTTCAACACAAAACTCACTATTGTTGTTGGAGTTTCCCCCCAAAAAAGACAGCCCTACTGCCAAGGAAGCATTTGATAATTAGTTTTCCATTGCTGAAAATGAAGAGATATGAAGTTTAGGATAAGAGATATGAAGGTTTAGGGTTTCTGTATTTTAGTAATTAAGCCCAGGGAGATTTATGTTAGAAATTGCAAAGAATTGATGAATTTTTTATAAGGCATACGGGCCATCAATGAGAAGATGGCCGGGAACTTGGTACCCAGACCTGCCTGTGAGGTCAGGGCGGAGGGAAGGACATGCATCCTTCCTTCTGACTCCCGGAGGGCGGGCCAACAGCTTCATTACAGGAAGAGAAAATTAGATGCTCCTTCTTGAAAATGAGCTCCTGGAATTACTTCCAGGGAAAGAGGAACTGCTGGGTGAAGGATGGCTGCGGAGTGCCGGAGCCTTTTCTGCATTGCATCGCCACAGGGTCTTTGCATGGTCTTTGGGGACAGTTGCAGCTTGCTCCCCCAAAGCTGGAGGAAAAGCTTGGATCGTTTCTCCCAGGTTCAGAATAATCACCATCATAAGCAAGGCTGTGTCGGAGTTGTGTATGCCAAAGAAAAGCCTTCGGGAGTGAGAGGGGAGGGTTGTAGTGCACTTTCCCCCCTTAGACCTGTTCTCTTCAAGTTTCTTTTTCTTTTTCTTTTTTTTTCCCTTTTTGGGTCACACCCGGCGATGCACTGGGGTCATTCCTGGCTCATGCACTCAGGAATTACCCCAGGTGGTGCTCAGGGGACCATATAGGATGCTGGGATTCAAGCCCAGTTTGGCCACGTGCAAGGCAAACGCCCTACCCGCTGTGCTACTGCTCCAGCCCCCCTCTTCAAGTTTTCTTCCAAACTGCTTTCTCAAAAATCCTCTTATCTCCTTTTCCTGATTCATTTTTTGGGGGGGGGTTGGGGACAGGTTTTGGATCAGCAACGCTCAGGGCTTATTCCTGACTCTGTGCTCAGGGTTCCCTCCTTGGGGGACTCGTGATGTTGGGTGGGGTCAAACCCAGGCGGGCCCTGTGCAAGACAAGCTCCTCACCTGCTGTCCGACCTCTCTTGCCAATGCCTGGTCCCCTTTCCGGTGGACTCTGGGGAGGCCCTTAGCCCTAAGCCCGGTGAGCCCGGGGAACTGCCTGTTTATTCTCTCGTAAGTCTCGGTTTCCTATTCAGTAAAAAGGGTTTAATCCAATTCCCGACACACCGTGATCTTGAGCGGCCACTTACCTCTGGGGGTCTCCGCTTTTCTCACCTTAAAAGGGGTGGGGAGCTGATCATGGGACCCACTGGTGTGTTTCACTGTGAGGAATAGCCCCGTGCTCAGGGATGGGGAGCACTCACATGCTCAGGGATGGGGAGCACTCACAGAGGCCTAGAGTGCTCTGTCCTAGCCAGGCTCGGGCTCCCCAGCCCCCGCCCCTCTTCTCTGCAGGACCAATCCCTCCCAGCCGGATTTCTCCCTGCAGGGCCTCGGTGTTTATGCAGCTGTGAAGACAGCCCAGGGGAAGGGGGAAGGATTAGCACCTGGGGGGCTTTCAGCCAGCAGCTGGGGGGGGCTCCTTACTCTGTCCCCAGAGATGGTGTAGATGGGACTTGGGGACCCATGATTTGGGACTTGAATTTTGCAACAACACCAAGTCCCTGGAGAGCCTGGAGACCCCCCCCTCCTCTCCACTCTGGCTCCCCCCCCATTCTTCTCTCCCCCCCCCCCCCGTGTCATTTTCCTTCCTCTTCCACTCAGGGCAAACTCTGGGAAGGTTGTTAGGGATCTCTAGTCTCCCCCATTTATAGAGCCCCTCTCCCACCCTGGGGAGGGTCCCTGTGCCCTCTCCTGTGCCCTCTCCTCCTTGCTCACTCCTCTGTCCTTTGCGGATGTGGGCATACCACGGGGATGAAAGACCAACTAATGGTGGCATTTCCGGCACCCACTAAACAATGGGGCGTCTCTGGAGGTGGGTGGCGGTTCCACACCCGGAGCCCCTCCACCTGGAACCGACCCGCCCAGCAGGCAGCTGGTGCCTCGTGCTTAGCTGTCAGCTGCCAGCCTGCCCCTTCGGCCAGGTGCCAGGGCTGTGCACTGCTGTTCCCAGTTGGCCACCTCAAGCCTCCTGGGTTTGGCAGGGCTGGCGTTTTCTCCCAACGCCAGATGCCGGGCCAGGAGGTGGGTTGTTTAGACATGTCCTGAGAACTGCTCGCAGCGCCCAGAGCCTCCTTCTGTCCTCACCGGGGGCCAGAGGGAGCTTGTGCTCGTGCACTGCCAACCCCCGGGCTCTCCGGGGATCAGGAAGCTGCCGGGATGTCACCCACAGCTCTCAGCTGTCCCGGCACTGTCCTTCCCCTCCCGTTGAAAGGCTGGCATCTGCCTGCCACCCTCTCCACCTTCTGCCTCCCCCAGCAGCCTCTGCCAAGGGGACAGGCCCTGCTCCTGGTTTGCTTGAATGGTCACATTCCACACGGGCGTTGAGGGAAGTTGGAGAGCGGGGGATGCACCTCGAAACGATCCAGCATCTAAGTATGCACCTGTTTTCCCTTCCTCCCTTCCTCCCTTCCTCCCTTCCTCCCTTCCTCCCTTCCTCCCTTCCTCCCTTCCTCCCTCCCTCCCTCCCTCCCTCCCTCCCTCCCTCCCTCCCTTCCTTCCTTCCTTCCTTCCTTCCTTCCTTCCTTCCTTCCTTCCTTCCTTCCTTCCTTCCTTCCTTCCTTAAATCCTTCATCACGCGTGTGTGTGCGCGCGTGCGTGTACACACACACACACACACACACACACACACACACACACACACGGTGAAATCTGCCCCTCCACAAGAGAATGAACAATCCACAGGGCTTAGCTGCCTCTTCAGCACTGCTCCCACCAACCCTCAGGGTGGTCGCTCCAAGCCCACATGATCCTGATTACTTTTTGTCCTTTTGGACTAACCAGCCCACTTCTAGATTATTTTGGGGAGTGGGATCTTTCTGTGCTCTTTGGCCTGCAGCCTTCACTCAGCACCGAACAGCTCACTGCATGGTATGAATACTTCATTCCTGCTTCCGTTGCTGTGTGAATCCGCCACAGCTCACAGGCACCCTCGCCTGTTCCTAGGCTTCCACCCCGCGAGGGGCGATTGCAAGTCAAAGTGCTAAAAACACTTATTTATGGGATTTTGTATGGACATATGCTCTAATTCCTGGGATAAACACCTAGGAAGAAAATGACAAGATCATATATGAAAGAAGGATGTTTTGTACATAATGTTCATATATGTTATATAATTTAAGTTACATACCTATGTATAATATAACATGAACAAATGATGTGTTTATATATATATATATAAATTTTTAGGGCATGCCTAATATTGCGGTAAGAAAGTACAAGATATCATTTTTTGGTTTGGGTCCACACGCAGTGGTGCTCAGGGCTTACTCCTGGCTCTGCGCTCAGGGTTCGCTTCCTGGTACAGCTTGAGGGACAATACGGGGTCCTGGAGATTGAACCTAAGTCAGCGGTATGTGAGGCGAGCGCCTTACCTGCTGTACTGTCTCTCCTAGATCTTATAAATATCATTTTAACCACTTCATATGCATATTTCAGTTGTGTTGAGTGCACTCACATGCAATTAATTTCCAGACCTTTTTTTTTTTTTTATATCTTGTAAGACTGTATGCCCATTCTTTTTCCTTTACTTGGGGGTGGGAGTGAGGTTATCACACCCGGTGAAGCTCAGTGGTTACTCCTGGCTCTGTACTCAGGAATTATTCCTGGTGGTGCTTGGGGGACCTTATGGGATGCTGGGGATTGAGTCGGCTGCATGCAAGGCAGATGCTCTACCTGCTGTCCTACTGCTCTGCCCCCCCCCCCCCGCCCCGTTTCAACAGTTCCCTTTGCTGCCGCTCCCACTATTCTCCTTTCTGCTTCTGTTAAGATTCACTCCTTGAGGTAACCTTATGTAAGCGGGGCCATGCTGGCCCTTCTACCATAGTTTCTTGATTTGTTCATTCATTCATAGCCTCCGAGTTGCTTCCACCTCTCGGCTATTGTGAATAGACCAGCTATGAACATAGGTGTGCAAATATGTCTTTGGCATTTTTCATCACTTATTCAGAATATATTTAAACTCAGACCTATATACCCGGAATATATGTTCAGCTTTAGAAAGAAAAAAACAAAACTTCAACTTTTAAAGAAACCGCCAAATTCGTTCCCAACGTTTTTGTACCATTTGACGTTCTCACCGGCAGTGGGTGAGAGTTCCGGTTTCTCCGAGTCCTCCCTGCCATTTGTTGTGGTTGGTCTTCTTAATTGTACGCACCCCAATAGGTAGGTGGTGGCATCTGATTGTGGTTTGAGTTAGCACTTCCTGAGTGACTAATGGGGTTGATTATCTTTGCGGTTGTGTATTTGCCCACCCTGCCGAACCCACACTGACCTCTCTCGGGGACTCAGGACTCCCCGGAACTCGTGGCTACATGTGCTGTTCCCCCGGCCGAAATGCTCCTTCCGGCCCTTCCTCCCCACCCCTAGCCTCGGCTGCGCTTTCAGATCTCAGCTCAGATGTCGGCCCTGATGCATCAGGGATGTGCTCCTAATCAAGCCTCCCCTGCTTCCCTCCAGCCTGGTACCCAGTCCTCTCTCACCCCGCACTCGTCTTGGTTAAAACATGATTGGGGTGCTCGCTGCCCTCTAGGCAAGACTGTGGCCTCCAGGAGGTAGGAAACCGTCACATCAGTTTCTGTTCTCTTCACCCCCTCCATGCCTGGTTTAATACCTGGCATGTACATATCAAGGCCCACTATGTATCCAGAGAAAGCGTGAACCAGCACCCAAATACTCTGTATAAATTTAAATAAGAAAGGCCAGGGGCTGGAGTGATAGCACAGCGGTTAGGGCGTTTGCCTTGCACACGGCCGACCCAGGTTCAAATCCCAGCATCCCATATGGTCCCCTGAGCACCGCCAGGGGTAATTCCTGAGTGCAGAGCCAGGAGTGACCCCTGTGCATTGCTGGGTGTGACTCAAAAAGCAAAAAATAAATAAATAAATAAGTAAGAAAGGCCAGTAAAAAGCCCTCACCCTATTTGTGAAGGTAACTTGGAAACTCAAATTTTTGGCTCAATATATAATCCAGAGAAGGAACGGACCAGCACACAATTACCAGAATAGATTTGAGTAAGTAAGGAAAGGCAAATAAAAGAGCCCTCATTCTAGTTTATGAACATAACTCTTGGAAATTCACATTTTTGGCAAACGCCAACGCCGATGCCCCAGCTCGGTTACGCCACTCATGAGCTATTGTTCGTCCTAGATGCGGTGTACCTTGATTCTCCTTCCAAGAGAGTGATTTTCCCTCGGGTAGAAGTGTACTGCCAGATAGAACTCGCCCTGGGCCATGCGTGCCCTGAGTACGGTCCACAGAGCCCGCCGGCAGAGCAGTCCAGCCTGGGGGACTCGGAACAACGGCACACACAGTGCTCTTCCAAAGGGGCAGGAGGGCATGTCAACGCTCTATCCGAGCCCCCACCTGTGCCGGCACCTGAACACACCTGTGAGCGGATCCCACCTGTGGAATCACCTGTCTCCTCGCCTGCACCATCACCGGCTGCATCCCCGCCCCCGTCCCCCACCACCTTGCCACCTGCATCCCTCCCAGCTGTGCAGTTACCACCCAGCCCAACACCTGCACGGCAACGGACTGGATCCCCACCCAGATCCCCCTCCTCCCAGTCATCCCAGTCGGCCAGGCCCTCCTTGGGGTGTTCAGTTCTGGGGAAATCTCAAGCATCGCCCTCAGGTTCACCTTCATCGCCTGAAGAGCCGCCTGAGGAGGAACTGGGCTCAGAACTGCCCCAAGGTATGGAATCTTCGGGTATCTCACAGCTTCGTCCTTTCGGGAGCCCCTCAAACAAGTGGGCAGCGCTCTGGGAACTGTGTGTCGGGGGAAGTTAACTGCGTGCTTTAGGAGGTCTATGCTGCTATGAGGCCTGGATACCACTAGGGGCAGTGTACTCGATTCTGTATGGCTCTTTGTAGAACTTGTCAGAAATGAAAATTATCAGGCCTGCACTCATTTGTGGAATATACCGTAGCATAATACGAGACTAACACCTAAGGACAGTAGAGTTAAAGGCCAGGAGGATCACGCCATGGCTTGGAAGCCTGCCCCACGTGCTGGGGGAAAAGGCAGTTGGGATGGAGAAGGGACCACTAAGTAAATGATGATTGGAGGGATCGCTCAGGATGGGAGGTGCGTACTGAAAGCAGAGCAAGACCTAAACACGATGGCCTCTTAGTACCTGTATTACAAATCATAATGCCCCAAATTAGAGAGAGAGTCAGAAGGATTGTACCTGCCACAGAGGCAGGGAGTGGGGTGGGGGTGGCGGGAGGGACACTGGGAACAATGATGGTGAAAAATGTGCACTGGTGGAGGGATGGGTGCTATTCTTTTGCTCACTCACATGGGAGACCTGTTTGAGATTTTTATTGCAAAGGTCTCTGACCCAGGACAGCGCTGAGGCCAACCAGGAATTCTGTTACTCAATCACAGTGGAATAACTAGAGAGTTCAACAACAAGCCGTTACAAATGTGTATAGCAATAAGGCATCCAAGAGTTTGGTTATGCACCTACTAATGTGCTAGTAGCTCACCGAACTATGAGGCTATTATGTATTCCAAATAAAATTTCTAGCTTTCAATTTATATTATTTGGGGGAGGAGGCTTCTAACTGGTGCTGAAGAGGCCTGGGA